>NC_133769.1:32165882-32187799 GCF_003597395.2 Chelonoidis abingdonii
GGTTTGTGGTGAACCACTTGAACTAGCGGTTCCTTCCCCTGGGCTACTTCCCTCTCCTGCCCTTCAGCTTGTGAAGGGGCTTCTTGCCTTCCTTCTACACAAGCCAGGTGCCCTTTACCTCGGGTTTCTTTTGGATTTCTCAGCCCACCGCAGCACTCCTCCAAACTTTCCTTTTGTCTCTCTTCAAAACTGTTCTCTTCTTCAACTCCTTCAAACTGCTCTCTGCTCCAACTCCCACACTGTCTGATTGAAGCAGGGGTTTTTATCACATGACTGGCTTCAGGTGCTCTAATTGGCTTCAGGTGCTCTAGTTAATCTATAGCAAACCTTCCTCCCCTTGCAAGGAATAAGGCTCCCTGCTAACACACTCCTGCTGCCCTCTGGCCATGCTTAACATATCACACTTAACATACCAAACGTATCACACTTAACATACCAAACAGTGCAATGTGAGAGTTACCAGAATGTAGTAAAGTAAAACATATTTTAATTTGTTAATGAACATACAAAATGATAGTAATAATGGAATTGGATTGAAAATGGAAGATTCAAATAAAACATTATTAGATTCTATTAAAAATAATTTTACGTAATGAATTGCAGAGAAATAAGTTCAGTGCACTGCAAAAGCATGTCCATAACTTTTAGTTTGTTTCCAGAACGCAGACAAAAGTATTCGGAGGAATGTTATGCAAATAAATAAACTAATCATCCTTCTTGGTTTATAAAATGTTCATCCCTGGTATTTCCACAACAGATAGTTTCTGAAATTAGTTTTCCCAGACTGTTTCAATTATGGCCATGATATTCATGATATTCATGCCTGTTATAGGGAAAATTCTGCTGAAACTTAACTATGGTGGAGCTCATACTCCTCCTTAATAACCCTTCACACAGGGGCATGCATGTTTGCAAATCAGTTCTTACTTTTGAAAAAATTTCCTTAACTGGCTCCAGTGTTCTTGGCAAGTGAATGTTGGGTAGAAGCTTGCATACCTATTTTCTGTTCAAGAAATACTTAAGCAAATTTAATATGGCTAAACCATTAGGATTATCCATAGTTTGTTTTTTTCCCCTGCTATTATTTTTTCCTGCAGTTTCCTTATCCTTTTCTCCCAAAACTATTGCTGCACTGTATAACTGGGTTTCCAGTTTTCTGCAGCTTCTTTCTCTGATGCTGAATGAGATCAGTTTGAGGGCTGAATGTTTCAACTACATACTATAAAGGTGAAAACATCAGAGCATAGGAAACTATGGCTACGTCTTCACTACCCGCCATATCAGGTAGTGAAGGGGATCGATATATCACATCTCATCTAGATATATCGATCCCCAAACGCGCTTATATTGATTCCGGAACTCCACCAACCCCAATGGAGTTGCGGAGTCGACATGGGGAGCCGCTGATATCGATCCCGCGCCGTGAGGACGGTGAGTAATTCGATCTTAGATACTTCGACTTCAGTTACGTTATTCACGTAGTTGCGTATCTGAGATCGATTTTCCCCCGTAGTGTAGACCAGCCCTATGTGAAGTCACAGTGCAGAACTGTGGATCTTGGAGAACTGTATTTACAGTGTTTATTATAGCTGTCTTGGACTTTGGAAATGTTGTTCTCTCAGGCTATGCGTCTGTAATATGAGATGACAGCTAAAGTAACACTAAAGGAAATCTGGTGACCTCTATGTGATCATTGCATAAATACTTTACGCAACCTACACATTTGATTGTGGCAGTGGGAGGAGAAAGTTATTGGTTCTACTTATTACTTTCTCTATAGAAATAATTCTAAAACAAGCATAGATTAAAATGAAAGGATAACTCATAAAAAGATAAGTGTTTGCTTTGGTCTTTTTTTATATCACAATTATTATAGGTATGAAATTCGCACATGCGCACACGTGCGCGTGCACACACACACACACACTTCATTTATTCCAAGGCCAGAAGGGTCATTGTGATCATCTGATCTGACCTCCTGTATAATACAGGCTAAAGTAAATCCCCAAAATAATTTGTAGAGCATATCTTTTAGAAAAACATCCAATCGTGATTTAAAATTTGTCAGAAATGGAGTATCCACCATGACCCTTGGTAAATTGTTCCCGTGGCTAATCACTCTCACCGTTTGAAAGTTCTGCCTTATTTCCAATCTGAAGTCTAGCTTCATCTTCCAGCCATACCTATCTCTGCTAGATTGAAGAGACAGTTATTAAATATTTGTTCCCCGTGTAGATACTTGAATACTGTAATCAAGTCACCCCTTAATCTTCTCTTTGTTAAACTAAATAGATTGAGCTCTTTGAATCTATCACACTGAGACATATTTTCTAATCCTTTAATCATTCTTGTGGCTCTTCTCTGAACCTTCTCTAATTTATCAACATCTTTCCTGAATTCTGAGCACCAGACCTGAACACAGTATTCCAGCAGCAGTCGTACCACTGCCAAATACAGAGGTAAAATCACTTCTCTATTCCTACTTAAGATTCCCCTGTTTATACATCTCAGTATGCATTAGCCCTTTTGGCCACAGCATCACACTGGGAGTTCATGTTCAGCTGATTATCTACCCATGACTCCTAATTCTTTCTTAGAGTCACTGCTTTGCTGGATAGAATTCCCAATCCTATAAGTGTGACCTACATTCCTTGTTCTTCTGCTTGAGTTAAAAACAGAGGGCTGCAATTTTATGAAATCATGTAATACAAATTACATTCAAACAACTGCCCAGCCTCTCCAAGCTCATCACCAGAAGCAAGCTGTGCACAGACCAGGATACACCAAATTTAAGTGGCACCAGAACAGATGCAAAACTTGCAGGCATATTTCCAGTGTTATAATGATCAACTCCCACAACACACCTTTCAAGATCTATGAGTCCTACCCATGCCTATCACAACACGTGGTGTACTTTCTTCGGTACGCTAAGGCTATGTCTACACTACTGACCTTACAGGCGTAAAGTTACTACTGACCTGTGCCACTGTAAGGTCTCCGGGTTGCCATTCTATGTTGGGGGAGAGCTCTCTCCCGCTGGCATAATTAAACTACCCTCATTGGGTGGCGGTAGCTATGTCGGTGGGAAAGCATCTCCCACCCACATACCACTGACCACACTGGCACTTTTGTCAGTCGGGACGTGTAGTTTTTTCACACCCCGACCAACAAAAGGTTTACCGACAAAAGTACTAGTGTAGAAAGTCTAAATGCCCAAACAACAACTATGTGGGTGAAACCAGGCAATCACTGTGCTCTCAGATTAACCCAAACAGGAAAATGGTAAAAGACACACATGCTATATCATCTGTTTGTGAATACTTTTCACAAAACGATCACATTATATCTGATCTCTGTCCTCATCCTCAAAGGAAACCTGCACAACACTTTCAAAATATGAGCTTTGGAGCTTAAATTCATAATTTAGCTAGACACTAACATTCATAGGCTTAACAAAGACACTAGATTTATGGTTTATGCCAACAATCTGTAACACACTAACTTTTTTTGTTAGTTTTGTTTCTATGACTGCAGAGGTGTTAATGGGCCACTTCACTTTGAGTGGTCCCTTAGAATATATGGTAACTACTTATGCTAAACCAGGGGTTCTCAAACTGGGTCGGGACCCCAAAGTGGGTCAGGACCCCATTTTAATGGGGTTGCCAAGGCTGGTGTTAAACTTGCTGGGGCCTAGAGCTGAGGCCAAAGCCTAAGCCCCACTGCCTGGGCTGAAGCCCAAGAGGAAGAGAGGGTGGGGGACTAAGATTAATGCCTCCTGCCCAGGGCAGAAGCCCTTGGACTTCAGCTTTGCTCCCTCTCCTCCCAGGGCAGCAGGGATGGACTTGGGCTTCAGTCCCCGCCTCCTGAGGTCTTGCAGTAATTTATGTTTTGAGAAGGGGGGAGCGGGGGAGTCACAGTGCAATGAAGTTTGAGAACTGGTGTGCTAAGCTGTCTGTTTGATCTTGTATTTAGCTGTGACATTCTCAGTACCTTTCCCAGATTTGAAGAAGAGCTTTATGTAACTCAAAAGCTTATGTCTCTTACAAACAGAAGTTAGTCCAAGAAAAGATATTACCTCAACCCCCTTGTCTCTCTAAGTTACCCCAAATGTTAATTTATCCAGAAAATCTCATCCCATTAGTTACCTACTTAGTTGACTGGAAACAGCAGCCTGCCATATCCAGCACTTTCTTGGAGACTGTGTCCTTCCCAAGCTGAGGATCTTTAAGCTTATCACTCCTCCCTTGTTGAGGAAAAAGACTCTGTCCACAGTTATGAGGCATGTCCATGTGTCATAGAGAATCTATCCTGAATGGTAAGGTTCTGCTTTTTGACTCATTCACCTGCAAAGCCTAGACTCATTGTTCCCCATCTTTTGCCTGTCTTTGATAAAATGGTTAAACCTTCAAGTAACTACTTGTCAAGTATCAGAGGGGTAGCCGTGTTAGTCTGGATCTGTAAAAGCAGCAAAGAATCTTGTGGCACCTTATAGACTAACAGACGTTTTGGAGCATGAGCTTTTGTGGGTAAATCCCACTCGTCAGATGCAGGTGTAGTGAAATTTCAAGGGCAGGTATATCATCATGCAAGCAAGCTAAGAGATAATAGGTTAGTTCATCATTGGAGGGGAGGCCCTTTCTAGCAGTGTGGTGGTTGAAAACCCAAGGAGAGGAATGCGGTTTGTTGTCAGTGGCACAACCATTCACAGTCTTTGTTTAATCCTGAGCTGATGGTTGTCAATTTGCAGTGAACTGAAGCTCACCGTTTCTCTTGAAGGTCTGGGTCCTGAAGTTGTTTGCCTGCAGGATGGCCACCTTAATGGTCTGCATAGATGGCCGAGGGACGTTGAATTGTTCCCTTACTAGGTTTTTGTTATATTGCCCATTCCAAGTCTGATTGGGTCCATTTATCCTTTCCGTAGAGACTGTCCAGTTTGGCGACTAACACACAGAGCAGGGGCAACATGTGGCATATGATGGCATATATTACATTGGTGACTGACAGCTGTGAATGATACCGGATGAATGTGGGTCTGATCGTGAGGTCCTCATCCCGGTCTGTGATGGTTCACTGGGTGTGCCTACCTTCATAGCCGCCCTTCCATCCCGGGACATCACACGATCCATGTCACACCAACACTGAGGTACAACCGCATCTGCCTTCTAACCCTCAGACAGAGACCAACCCTACAAAAGGCTCCACCAACATTCTCAAAACTCAATACCCGCACGGGAAGATAAGGAAACAGTATCAAGCGACAGCCAGACGTGTAGCCCGGAGCCTCTACTTGGCCAAGACAAAACTCAAGAAAGAAAACAGACTTCCAACATGGCCATCACATACAGTTCCCAGCTAAAAACCCCTAGTCTGCTAACCACTCATCAACGACAAACCCACTCTGGACAATGACCCCACTTTCACGGCCTTGGATGGCAGGTTCCAGTCCTCTATCGCCCACAGACAACCGGAACAACAACTGAAACATATTCCACCAGTGACGCACACCGCACCATAGTAAACTTACTACGCCTCAGGAACAAAATCCATGCAACAGACACCTTTGTATGTTCCAAACTCGTGCCCACATATCACACAGCGACACTATCACAGGACCTAACCAGATCAGCCACACCATCACTGGTTCATTCACCTGCACGTCCACCAATGTAATATACGCCATCATATACCAGCAATGCCCCTCTGCTGTGTATATTGGCCAAACTGGACAGTCTCTACGGAAAAGGATAAATGTTTCAACCAAGAAACAACACAGGGAAACCAATGCATAGAAACTCAAGCTATTCCAGCTTGATCAGTCAAAATTACTGCATGGAAATGAGTGCACATTGAAGACATGCTTTTCCTTCTCTGAGGAAAGATTACTTGAATCTTGGCTGGATGACAAATTCCTTCTCTATTCCACCGTGTCAATTTCTAATAGGGATTTTTGTGTATGAGCCACAGCACCTCTAGAGACATGCAGGAAAAGGTGAAGTTCCCCTCAAAACAAAGACTAGACCAAGCTGCTTTGAGGTGGGAGGTGGGGGGGAAAGGGGAGATTCCATCCCATTTCCAAATATGGTGATCAACAGAATTCTGAATACCACAGCAAGCGTCTCTTATATAAGAATTAGGACACAGAAGCCATGGCAAACCAATGAATCATCAGAGTTCAGTGACAACTCTAGCCCATCTACTAAAGAGATAACTAAAAGATGTAGATAGAAGCTTCTAGCTCACCAAGTTGAGAGCTAGGGTTAGTTGTAGTTTGAAGCCTTTTATCCTAATGGAGGTAGGCATCAATTGGCAAACACAGAGTCAATATTTCTCAAGCTTTTCAGTAGCTAATACCTGTATCAGGTGGTTAAAGACTCCTTCAAGTCCCACAGGGCAAAGCAAAATGTTGTCCACCATGGAGGCAGGAATCAACATTTCTTTTTCAAGGAATTATCCACAAATCTTCATAATTGGGTTCCTCTTACCTGGGAAAGTATATGGACAATTATAAAGCTATGCAGCAGATGATGCCACAGGGAGGAACACTTCAGAAACTGTGTCCATCAGACAGACTAGCAAAAGGCTGATGGGTGAAAAGATTGTTAATTTTCCAGTTGAGATTTACTCTCTAGTTTTTTCTACTTATGCCAACTGTTTTTCTTCTTTTATCTAGTTTTTGCCTGTACTACTTCCTGTTCCTCTCTGCTGTACTCAGTATCTGTCTGGCCCAGTCTCCTGCTGCCAGGCAGCTCGGAATGGCAGACCCAGAAACCAGTACACAAAGAAGGTTGCTTTTCCTACTCTGAGAAAAATTGCTTGAATTTTGGCTGGATGACAAATTCCTCCTTTCTTCCACCCTGTCAGTTCCTAATGAGAATTTATGTGCCTGAGCCACAACACCTATAAAAGATTGTTCTTTCCCTTCATGCAATGCCTCACATCAAAGGGCCTTTTTCAAAAAAGGCAGGGAGAATGCAACCCAGCAGCTGCTGTTACCAGCAGAGACAGCAAGGACACCAAGAATAACTCTTCAGGTGAAGTGTCCTTGACCTTATGCTGTTTTGGCTATCCCTTTCATGATAAAGGAAATAGCCTGAAGACTCCCTTGTACATTACCCTAAAGCTGGCAGGCTTGCACTGCTTCTCATCATCTTTGTTCCTTATAGCCAACAAGCTATGCAAAATGGTAATGTGCCTGAGGTTCTGGCAGTCTGATGATGTAGGCCAAGTGAAGCTTGATAGCCATACCTTTAGAAGACAAACATCTTTTGGGTGAGACTCTGGATAAAGCAAAACAGCAGGCCTCATTTCATAAGATTACAAAATTTCTGATACTTTCAGAAAGACTACAACAGCTTTTATCTCTCCTCAGCGAAGTCCAGCTTCTGATCTAAGTTTCAAAGGTTTTCATAAACCAATCTCCATGGATTTCAGACCAATTATGAGTATTCCAGGAGAACTGAAGATTTCCTGACACAACAGGTATTGGCAAGTCTCGCCTTTCTTGAGAGGTAGGATCTGCCATTATCTGCCTGATAACTACAAATTTTTGGAGTTTATATGCAATAGAATTCAAGCACTTAGTCATGAAGCACTTTTTATTCCATCCCCAGTATCATAAACAATCTGTTTATGACACTCAGTTTTTTCAGACTGGGAGAAATGGCAGCAGATCAAAGCCATTTGCTGCTGCAGGACACTCGAGTAATAAGTATACTAGATGGTTGTAACTTAACAAAAATATGTCAGTGCACAAGAGGGAATAGTCTATTGTTCACTCAATCTTTGCTTTTCTAGTTCTAGTGTTAAAAGAGCTAAAATTTAAAAAAACTAAAAAAACTCTGTCACTTACTTCAGTAATCATGTCTCTAAATTCACAGAACAAATCTATTGAATAATAATTGCCATGTTTACATAGATGCTTTTCAAGATAGAACTCCAAATTGAAGTGGTGTTTCTTATGGTGAGAACCTTAGCTCACAGTGTAGGTAAGCTGGCTGCTCAGTCTTGCTTGTTTCCTGTTATACTTTGTCCTGGTAAAAGCCACACTTAAAATGTTACCATCTTTTTAACCATAAAAGGATTCTCAATGCCATTGGGGTCAGGACAGTCACATTCCCTACTTTTTTGACAATCCGGAATCCTCAAATGAAAGAGAACCATGCCTCCTGTTTTTTATTTCATTAGAACACAGCAGTTCAGGTCCTGAGATTTCCTTTTTATTTTTGTTTAAGGTCCCAGTTATGGTTTGTCCTTAAGAAGGGTAAGAAGTCCTTTCAGTGTATAACAAATTGGATCATAACTGATATTAAAATGGTATGCAAATCAGTGTATTTGTTCCTTGGCAGTAAATTTTCACTTGACTTTAGTGATAGCTGACTCTTGGACCCAAGATTATGTCCTCTGTCCTAGCCATTAAGCGTGTAAAAATGGCCATACAGGGTCAGACCAATGGTCCATCTAGCCCAGTATTGTGTCTTCTGACAGTGGCTTATATGAAATGCTTTAGAAGGAATTAACAGAACAGGACAATTATCAAGTGATCCATCTCTTGTTGTCCAGTCCCAACTTCTGGCAGAGATTTAGGGACACCTAGAGCATGGGGTTGCGTCCCTCACCAGCTTGGCTAATTGCTGTTGATGGAACGATCCTCCATGAATTTATATAATTCTTTTTTGAACCTAGTTATACTTTTGGCCTTCACAACATCCCCTGGCAACAAGTTCCACAGGTTGACTTTACATTGTGTGAAGACATACTTCCTTATGTTTGTTTTAAAGCTCCTTTCTATTAATTTCATTGGGTGACTCCCTAGTTCTCATGTTATAGGAAGGGGTAAATATCAGTTCCCTATTCACTTTCTTCTTCACACCATTCATGATTTTATAGACCTCTCTCATATCCCTCCTTAGTCATTTCTTTTCTAAGCTGAATAGTTCCAGTCTTTTTAATTCTCCACATATTAAGCTGTTCCAGGCCCCTAATCATTTTTTGTTGCCCTTCTCTGTACTTTTTCAAATTTTGATATCTTTAGAAGATGGAGCAACCAGAACAGCATGCAGTATTGCAGATGTGGGTGTACCATGGGTTTATTAGCTGTCTATTAGCTATCCCTTTCCTAATGGCTCCTAACATTTTGTTGGCTTTTTTGATTCCTGCTGTACATTGCACAGATGTTTTCAGAGAACTGTCCCCAATGACTCCAAGATCTTTCTTGAATGGTTACAGTTAACTTAGACCCCATCATTTTGTATGTATAGTTGGGATTATGTTTTGTAATATGCATTACTTTGTACTTAGCAACACTGAATTTCATCTGCCATTTTGTTGTCCTGTCACTCTGTTTTGTGAGATCCCTTCGTAACTCTCTGCAGTCAGCTTGGACTTAAGTATCTTGAGTAATTTTATATCATCTGCCAACTTTGCCGCCTTACTGTTTACCCCCTTTTCCAGATCATTTATTGAACACCACTGGTCCTGTACAGATCACTGGGGACCCCGCTACTTACCTCATTCCTCTCTGAAAACTGACCATTTATTCCTAGTCTTTGGCCCCGTCTACACAACGCGCGAAAATCGATTTTAGATACGCAATTTCAGCTACGAGAATAGCGTAGCTGAAATCGAATATCTAAAATCGATTTACTCACCCGTCTTCACCGCGCGGAATCGATGTGCGCGGCTTGCCATGTCGAATCCGGAACTCCATTTGTTTTGGTGGAGTTCCGGAAATCCGATTAAGTCGCGCTCTGGGTCGATATATCCCGTCTAGACGAGATGCGATATATATTGAACCCCGAGCATGCAAATTTAACGCCCGAAAACGGCACTCGTATAGACGTGGCCTTAATTCCTATCTTTAACCCATTACCACATCCACTGAAAATCCTTGGTGCTGAACCATTGTCAAGACTTGTGAATAGTCCAAGAAGCTACACCAATACATCATTAGATCAGTTGGTTCTCAAACATAGGACCACTGCTGTTCAGGGAAAGCCCGGAGGCCAGGGCCGTGTTTGTTTACGACCCACGTCTCTCAGGTGCCGATCGCAGCTCCACTGGCTGTGGGGCGGGTAGGTTGCTGCTCCAGGCCCAGATGCGGGGCTTCAGAAGCAGGTGCGCAGTGGCGAGCTGTAATCAGCCGAACCTACGATGTGGCAGGTAAACAAACGGGCCTGGCCCGCCGGGCTTTCCCCTGAACAAGCAGCAGCCCTAGTTTGAACCACTGCACTAGATCACCTTTGTTCACATGGTTGTAAACTATCCTCAAGGAATTCTAATAAATGTGGCTAGCACTGAATTACCCGCTTTACAAAAGCCATGTTGATTCTTTCCAACATATTGTGGTTCAAACCAGTTTGCTGGTATGAAGGCAGGAAACAGGGGAAAGCCAGGGATGGGGTGGAAGGACAAAAATAAATGAAACCAGCATCATTATACAGTGGTAACTGATTGTTATGAAAGTTTATTGGTATAAAATAGAATTGGTAAGTTATTTTGGAGAGCTGCAAGCTTTGGTGAGGTGACGGGCGTTTTCCAAGATGGCACACTCGCTTGAAATCACCCAGTGTATAACCGGTACTTTTAAAGGGACGAGAGACTCCTTACGCAAATGTGATTACAGGTAAGGGAAAGTGTTTTTGACAGACTACGTGAACGGCTCAGACGATTAAATCTATTGATAACAACTATATAAATAGTCAAAAGTGACAGTGATCTTTAACCTGTATTTTGCAGTGATACCTTGACCAGAAAGCGAAGCGTTATTAACAAGGTATATTAGTCCATTAAAAGACTATATATCTTCGCTTGCATATGTTTTACGAACTATCCAAGGTATACTAACAAGATTTCTCTATTTGCTTGGTTGACAGAACCCAAAGTCAAATTCACAGGGGCTATTATTTCACAGCATAAATGGGAGTAGCAAAAGTAGCTTCTAGTAAATGAATGTTATATCCAGCTTCAGAACATTTTTCTTTGAATACCATAGATTGCTATTCATTATTTATATTCAAGCAGCTAGGAATTTGCAAATTATCTAGTATAATTTGTGTCATCTATAATGCTTAGTGGCCCCACTTTATAAAGCCCCATATTGAATAATGTACAACATAGAGTAAAGAGAAGTTCTACCGTGCCCCAAAGAGCTTATAGGTTTAGACAAGACAGACACATGGGTGTTGAGAGGAAAGAGAATAATAAACAATCCAAAGTACTGGAACATTGTGAATGGCTGCAGATAACAATCTTCATCATTATCAAGGCACTCATCATTATAAGCGCATGTCCGCACGGTCCATCACTGGCGAACTATCATCCACAAAAGCTTTGTGACCACATGATCACTGTCTGTGTAGCAGCATTCCTTCTGTAAACAGTCTTGAATTCCAATTAAATCTTCCATCCTAAGAAAGCCCGTCAAAACCAAACCAATGCTGATAGAGATGGGTTTGCTGAGTTCAGCAATAAATATATCAGTAACGAATCTCTCTCTGCAACTTGTAAATAAAACAGCTCGACTAAGACAACCAGAATCAAGATGCACATTCCAGCCGTGGAATTCCTTGCCAGAGGATATTGTGAAGGCCAAGACTATAAAAGGGTTAAAAAAAACTAGATAAATTCATGGAGGATAGGTCCATCAATGGCTATTAGCCAAGATGGGCAGGGATGGTGGCCCTAGCCTGTTGGCCAGAAGCTGGGACTGGGCGACAGGGAATGGATCACTTGATGTTTACCTGTTCTGTTCGTTCCCTCTGTGACACCTGGCATTGGCCACTGTCAGAAGACAGAGTACTGGGTTAGATGTACCTTTAGTCTGACCCAATATGGCCGTTCTTATGTTCAGAAACATCAGTTCCTTGCTCTTCAGCCTTCCTCAGCACCCATGCTTTATTTCCATGAAGTAAAGATAGTGTAACTGTTTTGTATAAATCTTCAGCTTTCTGGTAAGTTTGATGTGTCAAAGTCTCCACAAAGGCCACTAAAGGGCTCAAAACATGTCAGTTACTGTTATACAACCATTTATATCTTTCAAACATGTCTGTGATGCTTTCCAAGTAGTTGACAGTTGTCACCTGCTCCGTCTCCCATCCAAATAAGTTAATACTAAACTGATTGTAATCTAGATTTGGAGGCTGCTTGAAGGTAATTTTATCTGAAATAATAATCAAACCAATGTGCGCTGCTTCTTGCCTGACCATATCAGCTGTAGTGATTCACCATATTGAGCAAACAAGTCAATGCCGTTGTCACATTTGAGTCTCAAAGTAACATGACGTTCACCTCAATGCCACTGACAGATGCCTCTTCAAGCTTACCTGTTAACCAGCAATGGTGATATTGAATAGCAGTGGAGATAGAAGAGAGGCAAGGTTAGTGGGGTAATAACTTTTATTGTTGGTGGAAGGGACAAGCTTCCAAGCTTCACAGAGTTCTTCCTCAGGTCTAGATAAAGTAACCAGAGTGTCCAAGCTAAATAAAAGGTGGGACAAACTGTTACGCAGAAGGGGTTCTGCAGGAGATCACTTAAAATGTCGTAGGACTATAGAGGATTAGCAGAGGCAGTAGGGTGTGTTACAAATTGTTATTATGAGCCATAAAATCAGTATCCCTGTTAAAACTATGTTTTTTAGTGTCCAGAAAATTTATGAATTTAAGTTCCCAGGCTCATTTTTTGAAGGTGATGTGCAGGTTTCTTTTGAGGATTAGGACTGGGAGGCCAGATATGGAGTGATTGCTTTGTGAAAAGTGTTCAGTGACGGGTGATAGGTGTTTTTAAGAATCATAGGACTGGAAGGGACCTTTGAGAGGAACCAAGTCCCCTGCACTCATGACAGGACAAAGTATTATCTAGACCATCCCTTAGAGGTGTTTGTCTCACTTGCTCTTAAAAATCTCCAAGGATGGAGATTCCACACCTCCCTGTTCAATTTAATCCAGTGCTTAACCACCCTGACAGGAAGTTTTTCCTAATGTCCCACTTACACTGCCCTTACTGCAATTTAAACCCATTGCTTAGAAGATAAGGAGAATAATTTTTCTCACTCCTCTTCATAACAACTTTTTATGTACTTGAAAATGTATGTCCCATCTCAGTCTTCTCTTCAGTTGAGGCCTAGTCAGCATGGAGTAGAGCAGAAGAATTACTTCTCATGTCTTGCTTACAACACTCCTGGTAATACATCCCAGAATATTTGCCTTTTTTTGCAATAATGTTGCACCGGTGACTCATTTTGCTTGTGATCCACTATGATCCCCAGATTCCTTTCTGTAGTACTCCTTCCGAGGCAGTCATTTCCCATTTTGTATGTGTGCAGCTGATTGCTCCTTTCTAAATGGAGCACTTTGCATTTGTCCTTATTGAATTTCGTCCTGTTTACTTCAGACCATTTCTCCAGTTTGTCCAGATCATTTTGAATTTTAATCCTATCCTCCAAAGCACTTGCAACCCCTCCCAGCTGGGTATCATCCACAAACATTATAAGCATACTCTATGCCATTATCTAAATAATTGATGAAGATATTAAACAGAACTGGATCCAGAACTAATCCCTTCGGGTCTCCACTCGATATGCCCACCCGTCTTGACTTTGAACCACTGATAAGTACTCTCTGGGAATGGTTTTCCAACCAGTTATGCACCCACCTTCTAGTAGCTCCATTTAGGTTGTGTTTCCCTGGTTTTGTTTATGAGATGGTCATGCGAGACCTTACTAAAGTCAAGATATACCACGTCTACTGCTTTCTCCCCCGCCCCCATTCACAAAGCTTGTTATCCTGTCAAAGAAAGCTATTCGGTTGGTTTGAAAAATCCCTGTTGAGTATTACTTACCCTATTATCTTCTAGATGTTTGCAAATTGATTGCTTAATTATTTACTCTTATCTTTCAAGATACTAAAGTTAAGGTGACTCATCTGTAATTCCCTGGGTTATCCTTATTTCCTTTTTTATAGATGGGCACTATAGTTGCCCTTTTCCAGTCCTCTGGAATCTCTTCCGTCTTCCATGACTTTTCAAAGATTATTGCTAATGGCTCAGATACCTCCTCAGTCAGCTCCTTGAGTATTCTAGGAAATATTTCATCAGGCCCTGGTGACTTGAAGACATCTAACTCGTATAAGTACACCTCTACCCCGATATTATGCTGTCCTCAGGAGCCAAAAAATCTTACTGTGTTATAGGTGAAACCATGTTATATTGAACTGCTTTGATCTGCCGGAGCACGCAATCCCGGCCCGGAGTGCTGCTTTACCACGTTATATCCGAATTCGTGTTATATCGGGTCACGTTATATTGAGGTAGAGATGTAATTTTTAACTTGTTCTTTCCCTATTGTAGCCTCTGATCCTACCTCATTTTCACTGGCATTCACTATGTTAGAGGTCCAATCAATACTAACCTTTTTGATGAAAACTGAAACAAAAAAGTCATTTTAACATTTCTGCCATTTCCGCATTTTCTCTGATTATTCCCCTCCCCGCACACCCTGACCTACCCTGGCCTTGGTCTTCCTTTTGCTTCTAAAGTATTTATAGAATGTTTTCTTGTTACCCTTTATGTCTCTAAGTAGTTTAATCTTGTTTTGTGCATTGGCCATTCTAATTTTGTCCCTACATACTTGTAGTGTTTTGATTATATTCTTCCTTTGTAATTTGACCTAGTTTCCACTTTTTGTAGGACACTCTTTTGAGTTTCAGATAATTGAAGATGTTCTGGTTTAGCCAGGTTAGTCTCTTGCTATACCTCCAATCTTTCTTCCACAGTGGGATAGTTTGTTTGTGCCATTCATAAAGTTTCTCTGAAAAACTGCCAGCTCTCTTGAACAGTTTTCCCCCTTAAACTTACTTATCTTCCAACTCCCTGAGTTTGCTAAAGTCTGCCTTCTTGAAATCCATTATTGTTATTGTGCTCTTTTCCCTCCTACCAGTCCTTAGAATCAGGAACTGTATCATTTCATGATTACTTTCACCTAAGTTGCCTTCCACTTTAAAATTCTCAACCAGTTCCTCCCTATTTGTCAAATCAAATCTTGAACAGACTCTCCTCTTTCTGAACTAAAAAATTGTCTCCAATACATGCTAAGAACTTGGTGGATAATCTGCGCCTGGCTGTATTATTTTCCTAACAGATGTCTGGGTAGCTTAAGTGCCCCATCACCACCAAGTCGAATGATATGGATGATTTTGTTAATTGTTTAAAAAAAGCCTCATCCACCTCTTCTTTCTGGTTAGGTGGTCTGTAATAGACCCCTACCATGACATCACCCTTGGTTTTTACCCCTTCATTCTTACACAGAGACTTTCAACAAGTCTGTCTCCTATTTCCATCTTAACCTAAATCCAAGTGTATACATTTGTAACATATAAGGCAACACCTCCTTCCTTTTTTCCATGCCTGTCCTTCCTGAGCAAGCTGTACTCTTCTGTACCAATATTCCAGTCATGCATATTATCCCATCAAGTCTCTGTGATACCAACTGTCGTAGTTGTGTTTATTAACTAGCATTTCAAGTTCTTCCTGCTTATTCAAAAAAGTAATAGTGATTAATTGTGCTGTTAAATAATAGAAAACCATTTATTAAAATATGTTGGATGTTTTCTACATTTTAAATGTATTGATTTCAATTACAAAACCGAATACAAAGTATACAGGGCTCACTTTATATTATTTTTATTACAAAAATTTGCACTGTAAAAAAGAAACAAAATAAGTAGTATTTTAGTGCAATCCCTTTATCGTGAAAGTGCAACTTAAAAATGTAGGGGTTTTTTTGTTACATAACTGCACTCAAAAATATCCATATAAAATTTCAGAGCCTACAAGTGCACTCAGTCTTACTTCTTGTTCAGCCAATCACTAAGACAAACAAGTTTATTTACATTTATGGGAGGTAATGCTGCCTGCTTGTTGTTTACAATGTCGCCTGAAAGTGAGAACAGGTATTCTTGTGGCAATGTAGTAGCTGGTGTTGCAAGATACTTGTGTGCCAGATGTGCTAAATATTCACATGTCCCTTCATGCTTTGACCACCATTCCAGAGGACATGCGTTCGTGCTGATTACAAGTTCTGCTTGATATATCTTCTGCACTGCTTTGGATAGTTATGTTCATTTTCATCATCTGAGTCAGATGTCAACAGCAAAAGGCTGATTTTCCTTTTTTGGTGGTTCGGATTGGAGTGTTGCTCTTTTAAGACTTGTGACAGCATCTTCCACATCTCATCCCTCTCAGATTTTGGAAGACAATTTAAATTCTTAAACCTTGGGTCAAGTGCTGCAGCTATCTTTAGAAATCTCACATTGGTATCTTTGAGTTTTGTCAGGTTTGCATTGTTTTGGTTTTTTTGTTACAAATGTAGTTTGAGTGCAGTTATGTAAGTTGCATTTTCACAATAATTGAAATCAATATATTTGGAAAATTAGGGCTGTCAATTAATCGCAGATAACTCACGTGATTAACCTCAAAAAGTAATCGTGATAAAAAAATTAATCACAATTAATCGCACTTATAACAATAGAATACCAATTGAAATTTATTTAATATTTTTGGATGTTTTTCCACGTTTTCAATATTGATTTCAGTTCCAACACAGAATACAAAGTGCACAGTGCTCACTTTATATTGTTTTTTCTTACAAATATATGCACTATAAAAATGATAAAAGTAGTAGTATTTTTCAATTCACCTCATTCAAGTACTGAAGTGTAATCTCTTTATCGTGAAAGTGTAACTTACAAATGCAGGGTGTTTTTGTTTACATAACTGCACTGAAAAACAAAACAGTGAAAACTTTAGAGCCTACAAGTCCACTCAGTTCTTATTATTATTTTGCCAATTGCTGAGACAAACAAGTTTGTTTATATTGACAGGAGATACTGCTGCCTGCTTTTGTTTACACTGTCACCTCAAAATGAAATCAGGTGTTTGCATGGCACTTTTGTAGTTGGCGTTGCAAGGTATTTACATGCCAGATATGCTAAACATTTTTATGCCCCTTCATGCTTCCACCACCAGGGGATGTGCTTCCATGCCAATGATGCTTGTTTGGGGGGGAGGGGGAAGCGTCAATTAAATTTGTGACTGTAATCCTTTGGGGGAGAATTGTATGTCTCTTGCTCTGTTTTACCTGCATTCTGCATATATTTCATGCTATAGCAGTCTTAGATGATGACCCAACACGTTTGTTTTAAGAACACTTTTTCTCAGCAGATTTGACAAAATGAAAGAAGGTACCAATATGAGATTTCTAAAAATAGCAACAGCACTTGACCCAAGGTTTAAGAATCTGAAGTGCCATCCAAAATCTGAGAGGGACAAGGTGTGGAGCATGCTTTAAGAAGTCTTAAAAGAGCAACACTCAGATACAGGAACTACAGAACTCGAACCATCAAAAAAGAAAAATCAGCCTTCTGCTGATGGCATCAGACTCAGATGATGAAAATGAACATGTCAGTCCGCACTGCGTTGGATCATTATCAAGCGGAACCCATCATCAGAATGGAAGCATGTCCTCTGGAATGGTGGTTGAAGCATGAAGGGACATACGAATCTTTTGCGCATCTGGCACATAAATATCTTGCAACACCTGCTACAACAGTGCCATGTTCTCATTTTCAGGTGACACTGTAAACAAGAAGCAAGCAGCGTTATCTCCTGAAAATTATAAATTATGTCCGAGCGATTGGCTGAGCAAGAAGTAGGACGGAGTGGACTTTGTTTTATTTTTGAATGCAGGGTTTTTGGTACCTAATCCTATATTTGTAAGTTCAACTTTCATGATAAAGAGATTGCACTACAGAACTTGTATGAGATGAATTGAAAAATATATTTTTGTTTTTTAAAGTGCAAATATTTGTAATAAAGTGAACACTGTACACTTTGTATTCTGCGGTGTAATTGAAATTAATATATTTGAAAATGTAGAAAACATCTAAAAATATTTAAAATAAATTGTATTCTATTGTTGTTTAACAGCACAATTAATCGCGTGATTAATTGCAATTAATATTTAATCACTTGACAGCCCTATTAAAAATGTAGAAAAACCATCCAAAATATGTTTAATAATTTTCCATTGATAGTCTCTTATTGTTTAACAGTCCGATTAAAACTGTGATTAATCATGATTAATTTTTTTCACAATTAATTTTGAGTTAATTGCATGAGTTAACTCTGATTAATTGACAGCACTAGTACACAGACATCTAAGATACTGATTTGATTTCTCTCCCCCCACCCCCACGTTTTCTCTTGTCTCTGCCATAGCCCACGCTCCCCCCAGACTCCAACTCTTCTCCCAGGTCTCCATGATTTGAATTTACCTATGGGCTTTTGTCACTAGCCTCTGTCAAACAGTTTAAAGCTCTCCTCACTAGATTAGCCATTCTGTATCCAGACGTGCTCTTCCCCTTTCTCGATAGGTGGACCACATCTCTGCTTAGCAGTCCTTGTTCACAGAACAGCATCCCGTGGTTAAGGAAGCCAAAGCCCTCCTATCATTGCCATTCTCGCAGCCAGGCATTCATCTCCAGCATGCATCTCTCTCTCTGCCTGGGCCTCTAGCCTTGACCAGAAGGATTGAAGAGAACAGCACTTGTGCCCCCAACTCCTTCACCCTTATTCTCAGAGCCCTGTAGTCACTTCTGATAAGCTCAGGGTCATACCTTGCAGTATCATTTAATGCCCACGTGGATGAGAAGCCTGGGGTAGTAGTCAGAGGGCTGGATGATCCGTGACAATCCCTTTGTAAAGTCTCTGATATGGGCCCCTGGCAGGCAGTATACCTCCTGAGATGCCTTGTCAGGCTGACAGATGGGCACCTCCGTCCCCCTCAGAAGAAAGTAACCAACCACCGCTACCTACGTTTCCTCCTGGGAGTGGTAGCTGTGGTCTTCCCAACCTTGGGGATACATGGCTTCTCCTCCTTCACCTTTATGGGTGATACCTTATTGCTTGTTCCTGGGTAGCATAATGGTTCTTCATCACTGTGATGGGTGGGTTGGGAATAGTAGTGGAGCACTGCCTGCTGCCAGAAGTAACCAACAACCACTGTCCTCCCTGTGACTGAGACATCTCCGCCGGTGGCATGACAGCAATCCTCTCTAGCTGGATGGCTTCCTCAGTCCATATGAATACTCCCAATCAATTCCTCATGGGCACGGATGCTCCTCAGCCTAGCCTACCTCCTCCTGTAGCTCTCCCACCTGCTTCTTGAGAGATTACAGCTGCAGGCCCCTGAGAGTCCCCCCAGCCTGGCTTTCTGAGAATGAGAAATGCTGGCCACAATCTACAGATCCATACCAGGATCCTAGGTAGAGGCATCCATGGCCAGGTTCTCCTGTCTGGATACAGGCACAGATGGAGGAGACAAGGAGCAGTGTTGGCACTGGCAATGTGACTCTTCCCAACCACAGCAATTATATTATGACTCCCTTTTACAAACTCCCTCTCAAATTCCCTTGTGTGTGATTCCCTATTTACTAGCTTCCCTTGGTTGGATAGCCTCTGGCTTTTAAGGCTCTGTCTCCTAGGTCAACCATACCCCCTTGTTAATCAGTGAGGGGGAGGGGGATCACAAGGCTGATTGAGGCTGATCACGGATAAGGATGATCCAGGGAACAGAGGCTCAAACAGTCCCCAAACACACAATCCCAATTGACCCTGTAACTTTTTAAATAACCTGAAAGAGAGAGAAAAAACACATACAACCAAACAGACTCACTCACTCCAATATTAGTGTACACACCCTTTTTGTTCAGCAGAAGGATCTCCTGCTCTCCCTCTCTACATTTCTTCTTACTGAATTTCTTCCTATTTAATTCAGATAGTTTCTCCAGTTTGTCATGATCATTCTGATTTCTAATTCTGTCTTCCAAAGCTCTTGCAACCCCTCCCAGCTTGATACCATCCACAAACTTTATAAGTATGCTCCATATGCCATTATCCAAATCATTTATGAAGATATTGAATAGAACCAGAACCAGGACAAATCCCTGCAGGACCTCACTCAATATGCCCATCTAGCTTGATTGTGAACCATGGATAACTATTGTTTTACTATGGTTTTCCAGCCAGTTGTGCACCCACCTTATAGTAGGTTCATCTAGCCTATATTTATCTGGTTTGTTTATGAGATGGTCAATGAGACAATATCGAAAAACCTTACTAAAATTGAGGTATATCACATCTACTGGTTACCCCTATCCACAAGGCTTCTTACCCATCAAAAAGGATATTAAATTTGTTGTTGAGTGCTACTTATCACCTTATTCTCTTCTAGGTGTTTGCAAATTGATTGCTTAATTATTTACTCCATTCTTCGAGAGATGCCCCTGTGGGTGCTCCATTTCAGGTCAAGGTGTGTCCCAGCGCCTTTGATCAGAGATTTCTACAGCAGTACCTCTATGGGCCATGCACGCGCTGTGCCTGCCTCACGAGCTGTCAGTGTTTGAATAGCGTGTGCATGGCCTGGGCTCCTCAGTTCCTTTTCTACCATCGTCGGATAGAGACTGAGTTCAGCAGTCCTCTCAGATTTACTCCTAGATGGTTCTGTTTCTCAGTTTAATTTAGATACTTTAGTCATAGAGTTACCATTTAAGAAAAATAGTTTAGTTTTTAGAGTTATTTAAAAAGAAAAAACCTCTACTATGGACATGCCTGGCTCCCCTGGCTTCAAGAGATGTGCCTCCTGCAACGAGGCCATCTCTATCTCAGATGGTCGTTCACAGTGTGTATGCTGTTTGGGGGAGTCTCATGTACCCCCAAAATGTGTCCACTGTAGTAAGCTTAAAGCACGAACCCGCAAGGACAGGGAGTTAAGACTGAAACTGCTCCTCTTAGAAAACTCCCTCAGACTCACCTCTGACCCTGGCCAGCAAAGCTCTTTAACACCCTCAAGGGAGAAAGGTAAAACAAAGAAATGGTCAGCTTCCTCCCTCCTCAGGGGCTTCTCCTCAGCAAAGAAGTCTCAAATGACTTCCCCCTCACCAGTGCCTGCCACTCCACGGCTCAGCACTTTTAACTCTGCAGGCACTGACTGAGTTGCCTGCTCAGCTTCCTGGTGCCAATTATCAGGGCAAGGGTCACAGCCATTTTCATCATAAGCCAGTGAGGGAGGTGAGGAAAAACTCTCCTCCCTTGCATAGTCTCTGTTGTCTCCCAGTCTCAGTGATTTAATCAGGAGGACAAAGGGAGGAGTCCGGGCTCTCCTCTACTCTGGGCTCCAGCCCAGGGACCCTAAGAGTATCAGCTATGGTAGCTGACCTTTTAGAGACAGGATGCACACAATTCCCTGGGTTACTTCCCCACAGCAGCCCCCACTTCCTCAAGCGCCACTTTACCCTTCCTTCAGGGTCGCCTTCCTTGTGCCTGATATGGTGTGTGCTGCTCGGTCTCTCCAAAAGCGCAGCTTCCTCCCACAGCTCCTGACATGCACACCCACCTGACTAACTGGGAGGTTTTTAACTAGTTTCAGCCAGCCCCTGATTGGCTTCAGGTATCCCAATCAACCTAGCTGTCTCCACTGCTTTCTGGAGGATCTTAATTGGCCTCAGGTGTCTTAATTAACCTGGAGCAACTGCCATTTGGTTACCATGGTAACAGGGATTTGTTTAGCCTGGGGATAACATACCTTCCTCACTATTTTCCTGTAGCCATCTGGCCTTGCCCCATCAGTTTGTACAGACTAGTACCCACTCCGTCCTGTCTAGAAGGGGCACTTTTTCTCCTAATCTGACACTTTCTACTGTGGCATGTCTTCAGCGGGATCCAGTGGTCTGCCTCTTTCTCACTTCAACTTGCGGGTTCTTCTTCGAGTGCTTGCTCATATCCATTCCAATTAGGTGTGTGCGCGCCGCGTGCACGTTCGTCGGAGAAACTTTTACCCTGGCAACGCTCGGGGGGCCGGCAGGTCGCC
>NC_133769.1:32187899-32201101 GCF_003597395.2 Chelonoidis abingdonii
GAATGGATATGAGCAACACATCTCGAAGAACAACAGTTACAAAGGTGAGTAACCGTCTTCCGTTGCCACTGGTCCTGGGGCATGGAAGGGTGAAAATAATTACTTCCTCACAGGAGCTGACTGATACGCACCACATCTCTCCGTCCGTCTGGGCCACAGGTGATACCTACATTCTCTCCACAAATAGGAGAGTTTGAACTTGGAGACACATCCATTATTGTCAATTGCCTATGAAGCTAGCCACAGAAACCACACATAATATATAGCGCAGTAGGTAGGGAATCCAGAAGAACCAAGTGTCTGAGAAGAAGTGCTTCATAAATCCTACCTGAGAGCATCTTCCTTTTTTAAGTCCCTAGTCCCAGACAGAACTTACAAGATAGAGTTATGAATGACAGCATGTATCAGTAATTTAAGGTAAAATATACTTGAGGGATGTTGTAATGATCTGAAAAACAAGTATCATAAACCCAGAAATTTCATAGTTAAGGTTAAATTTAAGAGAAATCCAAATATGTTTAAGTTTAGAAAAGCATACATATGACACTCTGCCCATTAATGCCATGCAACATCTTGTGTGTGTCTATGATACAGGCATTTGATGGCAAATGTGCAGGTCCAGATGATATTAAACTGAGTTTTAAAGATTTATTAGGATTTTTCCTCTTAACTTCACAGCAGTGTTTGTTGTAAATTTCATTAAAAAGTATAGTGTATATCAGCATTTCTAAAAATAAAAATTGCCAGCCTACTCACCCTTATTATGACGAAAAAGCTCATGTTAATTTTATTACTCATTTAAAAAAGTTACTTCGGATCTTAGTACACTGAGATTTTGTATTCAAAATTCTGCTAGCCAGGAATGTATATGAGAAATAGATCTCTCTCTTGTATTAGTTGATTTTTTTTTCCCATCCATATTTTTAGATTTCTTCTGTCTCCTTTATGTTCTGCTATGCCAGACAATAAATAAGAAGAAAAATTTTGCCTCACTATGTGTGTTCCACCATTGTCTCTGGAAATGGAAGGAAGTATTCAGATTAACCACTGCAAATATTACAAGAAATAAATAACACCAGTTCTCCCCCAAAAGAATACTTATTGATGCCATCATGTATAATTAAACATTTTAAGAATGTGGAATATGTGGAAATTAGACTTTGTGGTCTAGTGAGCAAAGGAGAGATTTTGGAAATAATTGGGGATATTCTGATTCTTCCTCAACAGCTAAACAAGATGTATTCTATATAGGCTGCATATCATTCTCATCAGTGTAGTATCTGAGCACATTCCAGTAGTTCATTAGGTGGCATGGCGAACATCTGACATGTGGTGTTTGTTATTTCGTCTTCTCACCTGGATATAAGGTTGGTGGGATTTCTTAATATACATATTCTTATGTATTATTGTTAGTGGAGACATGGTCAAAGAAATCCACCTTGCAGTAGTGAGGTTTGTGGTGGATAGTCCTTAGTTTCTATGTGAGTTCATTCCACTGTCTTGGACCAAGCCCTGACAAAGTTCTGCCTCTTCACACAACCATTATCCTAATTGTAAAGTGTTTCATTGTGCAATAGGAGTGAAGGTGTTGACCACAGTCCTCAACCCAGCGGTTTAGATATCTTGAGTTCAGGCAATGGAGCCATTTGAAGATAGGCACTGAAACTTTGAATTTCAGGAAAAACAGTATTAGAAGACAACGTAGAGTGCAAAAGACAGATTTGATGGGCTCGGTCTAATCTCTGTTGCTGAGAAGACGTTGCAGTGTTGGAGTTTCCTAAGCAATACTTCATGTCAAGTTATATTGCGTTATAATAGTCTGCCAAGAGGAGACAAAGGAGTGAGTAACTGCGTTTAGGTCAGGATGAGATGGAGTCTGCACAGCAACTGGAGATATTCACAGCATCCATGGGTAGTACTTTCTGTGTGAGAGCTTAGTGCCAGCAATGAATCCAAGAATGCTCTTAAACTACTGACTGTATTGACTGATTATTGGTGTGTACTTTCAACCAGAGGAGACTGCACGGTGGCTGTGAACTCTTTTAAAATACATTCCTCTACCCAGCAGCATCACCTCTGTCATGCTCAGGTTCAACTTCAGGCAGCTGGTCTTCATCCGTAAGCTCATCTTACTCAAGCACTAAGCCAGCTTGGTAGTAATCATGTATGTCATCTGGATATTGCTGGCACTTGAGTCCATGTTATCTGACCAGTTCACCTAGTGGTTACATGTAGAGGTTGAAAAGCCCAGAGAGGATTAATCCTTGTGGGACGCCACAACTGAGCAGTCTCATGGTGGAGGTGCAGTTTTCCATCACTACTTCCCTCCAGGAAGAACTCAAACTATTTTAGCATTTTACGCAGAATCCCTGCAGCCTTTCTCAGGCAAGACAGCAGTTTCTCATGGTCCACAGTTTAAATGCTGCAGAGAGGTCTAGGAGAATGAGAATATATATCTTCCCCCTGTTGACAGGATGAGGTCATCAATGCCGCTAAAGCAGTTTGAAGTCCATGTCCTGGCCTGAATCCATATTGTGCCAGGTCTAGAATATTAAATTCAGTTAGATAAGCTTGTAGGTTGACTTTTAGCTAGGTTCTCTGAGCTTGCCCTGGAATGGGAGGTTTAATGTTAGGTGGTAGTTGGCTAAAAATGATATATGTTGGGTGGGTTTCTTCAGTTGCGGTTAGACTACTGTATGTTTGAAAAGAAGGGAAGATTCCTTTCCTGATTGAGGCATCTGTATCAGTCAGGAGTGACACCAATAGCTCATGACTCTTTTACTTTTCAGGAAGGGTATAGGTCATACTCACAAGTCTAGAGCTGAGACTACTTAGAGTGTCCAGAACTTCTGGGTGAGTGAGTGTACTGAACTCTGGGAATGCAGGTGGCCATAGGTGGAGCTCCTCCATGCTGAGTTGTAACTTTGGGCTAGTTATTTAGACCCCACTTCTAGAGTCAAATTAACTAACATGATTGTAAATACAAATATAAACCTTTTAAGGTGAATCATGACAAGGAACAAACCTTTATGTCCTGAAATAAACATTTATGGACACTGTCTACAATTGCATTTATAATCAGGTTAGTTAACTCAAATTAATTGACAGTCATTTTAACTCAAATTACAACTAGACTAAAAATTGTAATGTATAACAAAGCCTTAGGCCAAATTTTGAATTGTGGCCTCTAATTTTCAGCCAGTGTCTTGTGTATGATTTTCAGATGTGCTGAGCACCCACAATTCTAGTTGAAGTCAGTGTTAGCTGCCAGTGCTCCACATTTCTGAAAATCGGGACCTCTATAGATGTCTGAAGCTGGAAACTCAAAAATTAAGTTACCTAAAATTAAGGCTGTGGATTAATCCCAGTTAACTCGCACGATTAACTCAAACAAATTAATTGCGATTAAAAAAAATTAATCACAATTGATCGCAGTTTTATTTGCACTGTTAAACAATAGAATACCAATTGACATTTATTAAATGTTTTGTATATTTTTCAACATTTTCATATATATTGTATTCTGTGTTGTAATTGAAATCAAAGTGTATATTATTTTTATTACAAATATTTGCACTGTAAAAATGATAAAAGAAATAGTATTTTTCAGTTCTCCTCATACAAGTAGTATATTGCAATCTCTGTCTTGGAAGTGCAACTTACAAATGTAGATTTTTTTTTTTTTTGTTACATGACTATACTCAAAAACAAAACAATGTAAAACTTCAGAGCCTACAAGTCCACTCAGTTCTACTTCTTGTTCAGCCAATCGCTAAGACAAACAAGTTTGTTTACATTTACAGGAGATAATACTGCCCTCTTTTTATTTACAGTGTCACCAGAAAGTGAGAACAGGCATCTGCATGGCACTTTTGTAGCTGACATTGCACGGTATTTAGATGCCAGGTATGCTAAATATTCGTATCCCCCTTCATGCTTCAGCCACCATTCCAAAGGACATGCTTCCATGCTGATGATGCTCAATTTAAAAAAAAAAAAAAAAAAAAAAAAAAGTTGTAATTAAATTTGTGACTGAACTCCTTGGGGGAGAATTATATGTCTACTGCTCTGGTTTATCCACATTCTGCCATATATTTCATGTTATAAGCAGTCTTGGATGATGACCCAGAACATGTTGTTTGTTTTAAGACCAATTTCACTGAAGATTTCATAAAATGCAAAGTAGATACCAAGGTGAATTGCTAAAGATAGCTCTGGCACTTGACCCAAGGTTTAAGAATCTGAAGTGCCTTTCAAAATCTGAAAAGGACAGTGTATGGAGCATGCTTTCAGAAGTGTTAAAAGAACAACACTCTGATGTGGAAACTACAGAACCCAAACGACCAAAAAAGAGAATCATTCTTCTGCTAGTGACATCTGACTCAGATAATGAAAATGAATATGTGTCGGTCCGCACTGCTTTGGATTGTTATTGAGCAGAACCCATCATCAGAATGGCCGCATGTCCCCTGGAATGGTGGTTGAACCATGAACGCACATAAGAATCTTTAGCGCATCTAGCATGTAAATGTCTTGTGATGCCGGCTACAACTGTGCCATGCAGACGCCTGTTCTCACTTTCAGGTGACATTGTAAACAAGAAGAGGGCAGCATTATCTCCTTTAAATGTAACCAAACTTGTTTGAGCGATTAGCTGAACAAGAAGTAGGACTGAGTGGACTCGTAGGCTCTAAAGTTTTACATTCTTTTGTTTTTGAATGCAGGTTTGTTTTTTACATAATTCTACATTTGTAAATTCAACTTTTATGATAAAGAGATTGCACTATAGTACTTGTATTAGGTGATTTGAGAAATACTATTTTTTTGTTTTTTACAGTGCAAATACTTGTAATAAAAAATAAATATAAAGCGAGCACTGTACACTTTGTATTGTGTTTTGTAATTGAAATTAATATATTTGAAAATGTAGACAGCATCCATAAATATTTAAATAAATAGTATTCTGTTACTGTCTGTCAGTGCGATTAATATCTATTAAGTTTTTTAATCACTTGACAGTCCTTCCCAAAATTAAAGGCTACTTTTGAAAATTTGAATACCTTGTGCTCCGCTAGCACATATGGGAAATAATTTTGATATTTTAAAAGACGTGCAGTGAAACATAAAACATGTACAGTGGTTGCCGATTATTAACAATCATGATATTGACAACTTCTAATTACTAATATGCCACTTATTGAATTTTTTTTCAAGGCAGCCCCATGAGGCCCAAATACCACCACTTGTGAAAAGCCCCTACCACAGGGAGGTTTGTGGAGCTGAAGCTAGAGAAGGAAGCAGCCTGCCCCATCACTTTGTTCCCTGGCTGCAGCACTAGAAATTTGCTGCAGGGTTGCAATCAGGGAAGGAAGGGTTGGAACATGCGGTGCTTGGGTCCCTGGTGCCAGGGCAGAGTGCACCCCAGAAAGTATAGGAAGAGGTACCATGCAGCCCTGTGAGCCCCCAGAACCCATGCTTCCTGTGTAAAGCCCCAGCTCTGGGCTGCAGTCTCCCACCTCATTGCTACTCTGCCTGCAGGCTCCCTTCCCATCCTGCAGCACAGCGGGGCTGCAACCCAGCTGCCACAGTTTTCCACAGGGAGCAGGAGTACTAAGGACCCACAGGGCTGACCAGTAGCTCTCCCTGCATTCTCCAGGGCTTGATACACCTCAGTGATTCCTTCCCTGGCTGCACCCACCCAGGCAGGTTTGTGCTGCCAAAGAAAGAAGTGCTATGATGCACCAAGCACCAGCCACGGGCAGGTTTCCAGGGATGCAAATAGGGAAAGCATGTCTTAGTGTTTCCTTCTTTGGCCTTAGCCCCACAAACCTCACTTACTGGTAACTGCTGGATAGTGTCATCTAAAATATGAGCATCACCGCCTTCGGTATTTCATGATTTGTGTTGAATTCTTTTTTTAAAGAAAAATTTGAAAAAGCTTGTCTGCTCTGGGATTTTTGGAGAAGGTTTGAGCTTTCAAATCAAGCTATTCCATAAATTAAAGGTTCAGTCATGCGTAGCAAGAGGGAGTGATTTGGTGTGCTTCCCTGTGCATTAACAGAGCTATGCCAGCAAAAGCATTTGGGAAAAAAGCCAAGACTTCTCCCATTTTCACCACTTGTATCAGGCGTGGGAGGGGTTATCACTGCTTACATGACCATGAATCACAACCACCCTAGCATTACAAAAGCAGTGCAAGACTATGGCAGATGAATTTAAGAAATTTCAGGAGTTGTCTTTCCTGAGCAAAAAGAAAACCTTTACGTGCTGGCTTCAACTTATAAATACTTGTTATTACCTTAGGCCCCTGTAACTTGACTCTTGGTCATTGTCATTAGATTTTGTAATGTACTGGGTCAAACACAACCTTGGCATTCGTTGCACTTTTATAAAACAGTGATCTCTACTCCTTGCTTCTGAACAAAAATCTTGACTGGACTTAGGTTACAGATCCCCTTCATTACTACTACTTAGAGATAAAAGGTTACTTTACCTCTCACAGAATAGCTCTCTGTAAATAATCCCAAAACAGTCTTAAGATCAGAAGACGTTTAAATAAACAAGGTTTATTAGGAAAAGAGAGATGCTCATTAGTAATAATATATTTGGTATGAAATTGGACAATCGAATGCTTACATCTTTAGCTTAGCATGTCAGTCAGTCGTGGTCTGTCAAAGCTTGACTATCACTGACAAGCTGCAGGTTCTACCTGTTGGTTTGAATCCCATCCTTGTATTGAGTTCCGCTGACCTTTTTTGTCTTGTCAGTGAGATTCCTTTTCATATATCCATTTGTCTTTGAAGTAAAGGTGTTTGCTGTATTATCATACTGATTATAGAGTTCTTAGGTTTTATTCACTTTAGGTGCTCTAATGTCTCGGCCCAATTATTTATCTGCTCATAAGCAAAATTCCTTCCTTTTTAATAAACATACTTATTTTGCTTTTCCTATCTGAAATACTCAGTTGTATGTTCCAATTTTATTCAAATCTCCTCTTTCACGTTTGTGAAACAGTGAGCTTTTCAGACTTACGTGAGAATATTTGCAATGAAAATCTTTCAGACAAGAAACCATTCTGTGACCACTCTGTCATTTGATAGCCTAGTCTATCAAGTTGCAGATCTTGGATTTTCCTGGAAAAAGGACACTTTCCCAGCTTCAGTGCTGAGTTGCATTCCCAAGTGAATCCATTGTAAGATACATCTGATCTTTGTGTTTTAACAGGTAACCCTGCACAGCCCACCTCGCTCCACTATATGAACCCGTACCAACTGAATGCTTATGGCATGGCACTGAAAGCAGTAGGTGAAATCATTCAAGATTATGATAGTGACAAAATGTTTCCTGCTCTAGGTTTCGGGGCTAAGCTGCCCCCAGATGGAAGAGTATCACATGAATTTGCTTTGGTAAGAAAATACATAGGAATTCAATTTTTAATAACTTTTCCTGTATGTTTAACAAAGTTGTTTTGTGGTTGTATGTATGCTTGAATTCCTTGCAGTACAGAAAATTCTTGTGAGTACAATAGTGAATTCGGGCCTCTTTTTCTGAAGTGTTGCTTTGTATTTTGATCACAACAGGCAATAAAACAGAAGAAAATATTCTACCAGTTGGGTTGTCCAGCTTTCAAAAGGAAACAAGTTTCATGTTCAAGGGAGCAGTTTCAGCAGTCTTCATCAGGATTAAGTTATAGATAGAAAGCCCAAATAGTCAGGAAGGTCCTTTAAACCCCAAAAGAAGAGGGAGAGGTAATCTTCCTAGGCCTCAGCTGCAGTAGCTTGACAAACAATTACGGCTACTTCGAGGCATCCAGTCTAAGGACATGATAGACTTGTGGGCTCCAGAAGAATCCCACACCAAGGTCATCTTTTTCCATCTATCCCATTTTTGGGGGATTAATTGTGTCCCAATTTGTACATGTATAGAAGTCAAAATCTTCAAACTGAAGGATCCTGCAAATAATCAAATAGGATGTAAAATTGAAGGAGGGAGAAGGGGTCAAATTTTATGAATTTGCTAGAGTGCCAGTTAGATTTTAAAGCTGAAATGTAACAAACTAGATTGGCCAATCTGGTAAATATTTTAGCTGATACCCAACTTCTTCTAAGGTCATCTCATGCTTGCATGCAGGGCGTGAATGTAGGGCTGGGGCAGGGGATTGGGGTGCAGGGAGGAATGTAGGGTGTAAGGGGTGCAGTGTGCAGGAAGGGGTTCAGGGCAAGGGGTTGGGGCACAGAAGGAGTGTGGGGAATAGTAGGGGGCTCAAGGCAGGGGTTTGGGGTGCAGGAGGGGGTGCAGAGTGCGGGAGGGGGCTCAGGGTAGGGGGTTGGGGTGCACGAGGGGTGTAGCAGAAGGCTCAGAGCAGGGAGTTGGGGGCTCAGGGCAGGGGACTGGGATGCAGGAGGGGTGCAGCAGGGGTTGAGGTGCAGGCTCCGGCCTGGCAGTGCTTACCTGGAGTGGCTCCAGGGTGGCAGCGGTGCACAGTGGGGCTAAGACAGGCTTCCTGCCTGCCCTGGCCCTGCGCTGCTCCCCTCCTGACACCATGTCCCTGTGGCCCCTGGGGGAGAGGGCGCCAGAGGGCTCTGTGCGCTGCCCTCGCCTGCGGGTAGCTCCCCCGAAGTTCGCATTGGCTGCGTTTCCCTGTTCCTGGCCAATGGGAGCTGCAGGGGGTGGTGCCTGCAGGCGAGGGCAACACACAGAGCCCTCTTCTCCCCACTCACCCCAACTCCAGGGGCTGCATGGAAAGGTCAGATCTGGCCCACGGGCCGTAGTTTGCTCACCCCTGCTTTAGACGGTACTTTTCAAATCAGGACACTTAGGGATATCTACACTTGGAGCTGGGAGTATGCTTTCCATGTCACATAGATATACTCACACTAGTTTTCATTGAGCCAACATGTTAAGAATATTAGTGTAGCATGAACAGTGGTGATTGGTAGTATGGGCTAGCTGTGCTGAGTGCAAACCTATCTGAACTCTAGGTATGTACACAGCAAGGCTAGCCCATGCCACTGCCTGTGCTACCCCAGCTACACTATTATATTTAGCATGCTAGCTCAAGGAATGCTAGTACAAGTATATCTGTGCAAGCTGAGAATCCCATCCCCAGCTCTAAGTGTAGACATAACCTTAGTTATTCTTAACCAATCAACAAGTTTTGTTAATTTGCCAAGAACCACCGAGGCTTATAGTCAACAGTTTAAAGAGGTTTATAGATTCTTTGGGTACCAGATGTTCCAGGCATTTACTGAGCACAGCATACAGTCTTGAAAGCTGTTGGGTTTAAGCAATTATTCCATAGAACATAAAATCGCTAAAATGTCTTATTACATTTACTTATAATCATCAGTTATTAATTTTTTTGGTATTTCTAATACATTTATCATGCTTCAAAATATTTCTCCAAGGAGTAAAATTACACTTCTTCTTAAGTCACTCTTATGAGTGTGGTCCATCCTACTTCTAGTTTGTTTTAAAAGCAAGAAGTTTAAAGCATCAAAAGTAATTACCTAAAAGTTTTCCTCTTAGGACACTTTCCTTGGACTTACCAAGGAGAAACAAGCATACAGCATTGTGATGGGTTCCCCCTGTGGTGCCACTTGGAACTGGGGTACCACTGAGCCCCCAACCCACCAGCCTGGGCTCCCTCTCACACTATACTGCTGTGACAAGCTGCAGAGTCCTCTAGCCTGCACTTTCACCAACATACATACAGGTAGGGCCACACCCAGCTACATGCAAGCTTTCTGACCTGCCCCTGCATAGGAAGGCTACAACTAAGGCAACTCCCAGCTCCTCAGGCACACACTCCCTCTGGAGTATAAACCTAAAATTCCTCTTCAAGTGATTGCTCATGTCAATTCCAAGTAGATGCGTGCATGCTGCATGCACAGTTGGAAGGCTTTCCCCTAGTGGTACCAGTTGGGTTGGCTGTGGAGCCCCCTAAAATATCACCTTCGTGGCGGTGTGTATATAGGTCCCTGCCAATCTGCTTCCTCTTCAGTTCCCTTTTACCACCAGTGATGGTCATTGGAGTTTCTCTCTCTCTTGCCTCGGGCATGCAATTCCCTAGCATTTTCTTTCTTTGTTTTGTAAATAGTTTTATTAGAATAGTACTGTTAGTTTTAGTGGTTAGTTAGTAGTTAAGGGGCTTTGTTGGGGGCTGCCCCCCCACCACACTCTCCCCTTCAGGGGCCGGGGCATGCCTTGATCTCAAGGCCTTAAACCCTGTGCATCCTGTCAGAAGTCTGTGCCCAGGGGAGATCCTCATAATTCCTGCTTAAAGTGCTTGGGGGAGGCCCATCAGACTGATAAGTGTAAGATCTGCAGGCGCTTCTGCCCAAAAACAGAAATGGAGAGGGACTTCAGACTTGAGCTTCTCCTTATGAAGTCGGCGCTTCGTCCCCAGCCAGCACAGCCTGTGTTAGCATCGAAACCCAGCACTTCAGTTCGGAGCGCACTGTCCTTAGTAAGAAAGGCCGTGGCACTGGCAAAGGACCCGGCACCCAGAGACTCATAGTACCATCACTCTCTAGCACCGAAGATGAGTTTGGCAGCCTGTTCACATGGGTCACACTTGCTGGTGCCACATAAGAGGCAAAGAAGAGCTGGGAGGGGGCATTCACCAACAGTCAGAGCAGTGGAGCGTGATGGTGCCCACGGAGTGTGTCCCGTGCTGGGATACTCAGCTCCTGCTCAGGCAAAACCGGCACCATTGACTCTAACCGCACAGGCGGGCCCATCGAGTCTGGTCCCATTGGACTCCCTGGCGCAGGAGAGCCAATTGGGGATATTGGACCTGCCATCTATCCCTGGACAGATTTGAGACTGCAAGGGGCCTCATAGAGTTGATTGCCCAGCAGTCAGCGGCACTGGCACTGCACAAGGGGCCAGTTCTCTCCAAGGGCAAACCAGCCATGCATCTGCAACAGTCCCCATCACGTGGGCACCACTCCCTGGCACCGTCCTGCATGGCGCCCCTGTAGTCCTCAAGGTCGGACTCGACCTCGGAGCCGGAGTCATACATCTCCGGGCAGAGCTGGCGCCATTCTCGTCATTCCCAGTGAGAGGAGGCCCAACAGGTCCCTACAATGCCCTGACATCCTCAGTGGCAGGCTCCAACGCAGTGGCCTTTCTGGACCCCCTGGGTGGGCCATCAAGCCCAGGGTCCAAGCTCCAGGTCCCTGTCCATAGCCCCTATCTTCCTCAATGGTGAGGGAACCTCCAAAAGGATAGGAGCTCGGCACTGAGGTGATGCCAGTACTGTGCCTGCCACCATGCAGGTGGCGTCACTGAGGGAGGAACCCTGAGAATTAGAGGGTCAGGAGAAACCTATGCCCATGGGAGCTTCTTCATCTTCCTCCCAAGACAAGACAGTAATGGCCTCATCTGCCTCTTTGCCAGCCATGGACAGTAAGGCCCATCAAGGGCTGCTTAGAAGAGTAGCTCAAAACCAAAGTCTTCAGGCAAAGGAGGTGTCAGAAGACATAGATCGCATGGTAGATATTCTGACATCAAAAGGGCCATCAAGGGTTGCCTTGCCGTTGATCAAGACCATTCATAACACCATGAAGACCCTGTGGCAAAGTCTTGCCTCCATTCCTCCCATGGCAAAGTGGATGGAAAGGAAATACTTTGTACCCTCCAAAGGGTACAAATACTTCTTCTTCGAGTGCTTGCTCATATCCATTCTAGTAGGTGTGCGCGCGCCGCGTGCACGTTCGTCGGATACTTTTTACCCTAGCAACACTAGGTGGGCTGGCTGGCGCCCCCGGAGTGGCGCCGCGCATGGCGGCTGATATATAAGCCTCGCCGGCACCAACCGCTCCTCAGTTCCTTCTTACGCACCGTGTCGGTCGTTGGAACTGTGGAGCTCATCCAGCTTATGGTCTCCAACCTCCCTAGCATTCACTCGGTTCTTCTTGAAATTGTATATAGGTAATCTTTAAATAATAGTTTTGTAGATAGTTTGTTGTTTTAGTGGTTGTAAATTAAGTTTGTACGGGATCGCGGGTTATGCCCGGCCCTACCGCTCGGCACCGGGCCCTTGCGTCGCCGGGCTCAAACCGTCGGCGGTGGCACTGTCGTCGCCGAGCCCACAGGTGATTCGCACGATTGCCTGTCTAAAGTGTCTGGGCGACTCCCACTGACAGGACAGATTGTAAATTTGCAAGGAGTCAGCCCCGAACACGGAAAGAGAGGGACGTTCGCCTTACAGTTTACTCATGGAGGCAAGCACTCACTGCCACTGGTCCTCGCATCGCCAGCGGCAACTGGGAACAAGCGCCTCCCTCGGCACCGGCACCCCCGCCCGCGTAAAGACACCTCACCAGTCCTCCCGCTCCAACTCCTGTCGGCACGAGCTTCCCGTGCGCTCCGAAAGCAAGAAGCGTAAGCCTCCTGGCGGCACCTAACCAGCCGCAGGTCCAGAGGCTTGCCGTCAGCAGACCGCCGGCACCGAACTCCTGCCGTGGCAGGTAGAGGTCGTCGCAACCGTGATTCCGCCCCGACAGGCCGTCGAGTCCGTGCCTATTTGGCTCTCGGCGCCGTGCCCGCATTGTTGCAATTGTGCCTCAACCCCGGATACATTCTCTCCGACCGGACTTATTGTGAGTCGGAGCCCGAGCCGCCTTCGACCCCCAGCACTCTCGCGGTGCGGGTTCCCTATAATCTCAGGCAGCCGGCTCTTTGGTGAGACCTTCTTCACCCGGTTCATCCTGTGGACTTCGTCCAAGAATTCGGAGGTCTTCGCAGACGCTCCTTTGGCTCACCATCGCTTCGGATCCCACCTTGAGCGCCTCGCAGTCCCGTACGTTCCCGCTTACGGTACGGACGTGCTCGGGTACCCGTGCTCACGGTCCCCGAGTCGCCGTCGCCGGTTTTTACCTGCCGCCGTTCTCGATCTCGGCACCGTTCCCGCAAACACCGCATCACGGAGCGGTCCCGGCATGGAGGTCCCACAACCGATCGACTCCAGGCACCGCAAGGTTCCTCGGGAGCCGATCTGGCACGGCGGCGCCGCACGTCGATCTCCCGGGCAAGAGCTGGTAGTAGATGCCCGGTCCTCATTCACGGCACCGGGGGAACTCAACTCCGTCCCGGCACACGTGCACGGACTCACCTGGCCGAGAACTAATCGTCTCGCACCTCAGCTCCAACCGTGGGCCAACCCACCAGCCATCCGTTTCCTCCATGGATGGAAT
>NC_133769.1:32203210-32246599 GCF_003597395.2 Chelonoidis abingdonii
TGAAAACTGGGGAATTTTGCATAGCCAGTCGACGATATAGCCTCTTTCCTCCAGGGGTCCGGAATACTCTAGCGGACCGACTGAGCAGATCGTTCCTGACACACGAATGGTCATCCGTCGGACGTCCTGTTTCTGTCTTCCGGAGGTGGGCTTTCAGATAGACCTGTTCCGCTAAACAACAGAAGTGTCAGATGTTCTGCTCCCTACAGGCCGTCCCCGGGCTCCCTCTCGGACACCTTCTCATTCCATGGACGAAGGCTCCTGTATGCGTTTCCCCCGTTCCCGTTAGTCACAGGGTCCTGCTCAAACTGCGCAGGACAAGGCCAGGATGATTCTGATCGCTCCGCATGGCCGAGGCAGTTGGTACACCATGCTGCTCGACCTGTCCGGCGCCTCCAATATCACTACTCTCTACCCGACCTTATAACACAGACTTCGTCAGTCGTCACCCAACCCCCTCCTACACCTGACAGCATGGCTCCTGTCTGGTTGAACGAGTCTGAGCGTCGTGCTCAGCTGAGGTCCTACAAGTCTCTTTTAGGTAGCAGGAACCCTCTACGCGCGGCCACTTATCTCGCGAAGTGGAAGCGATATCTCATTCTGGTGTGCACGGAGTTCCAAATCCGACCGTTCAGTCTTGTAGTCTTGGACTACTTGCTCTATCTCAAGGCCAGGGCCTAGCCCTCTCTTCATGTCCATCTAGCGCAATCTCCACCTTCCATCCTGGGAGTCTGGTACTTCCACGTTTAACACCCCATCGTTCCAGGTTCCTTAAAGGATTGGAGAGAAATTACTCCGGTTAAGCCTCCTTCCCCTACGTGGGATCTGAACCTGTATCTCTAGACTCATGGGGCCCCTTTTGAGCCGTTAGCTACCTGCTCCTTACTATATCTGTCATGGAAGACGTCCTTCCTGGTAGCTATCACCTCTGCCAGACGAGTATCCGACTCCGTGCCTGGTCGTAGACCCACCTTACACCATCTTTCACAAAGATAAGGTGCAGCTACGACCAACCCAGCCTTCTTTCCGAAGGTCGTCTCACCATTCCATTTACACCAAGATATTTTCCTGCCGGTCTTCTTTCCGAAGCGCACACCTGCCGCCGGGACCAGCAGCTGCACACCTTAGATGTCGCCAGGCCCTGGCATTTACATCAGCAGAACTAAAAGCCTTCAGACGCTCGCCTCAGTTATTCATAGCGTGGCAGAGCGTATGAAAGGTCTCCCTGTAACTTCCCAGAGGATTCATCATGGGTAACCTCGTGTATCGGACGTGCTACGAATTGGCTCACGTCCGCTTGGTCGCATCACCGCCCATTTCTACTCGGGCTCAGGTCTCTTCGGTGCCTTTCCTGCCCAAGTCCCCATCCAAGACATATGCCGGCGGCTACCTGGTCGTCCGTGCACACACTTTTACATTGCACTATGCGCTGGTTGACCATCGCGAGACGATGCCGCCTTCGGTACAGCATCTGTTTCTGGCAACGTCTCACTCCGACCCACCGCCTAGGTAAGGCTTGGGAATCACTACCTAGAATGGATATGAGCAAGCACTCGAAAGAAGAAACAAGGTTACTCACCTTGTAACTGTGTTCTTCGAGATGTGTTGCTCATCCATTCCACACGCCCTCCTTCCCTCTGTCGGAGTAGCCGCAAGAAGAACTGAGAGCGGTTGGGCCGGCAGGGCTATATATCAGCCGCCATGGCGCGCCATCCAGGGGGCGCCCAGCGGCCCACCTAGTGTTGCTAGGGTAAAAAGTATCCGACGAACGTGCACGCGGCGCGCGCACACCTACTAGAATGGATATGAGCAACACATCTCGAAGAACAACAGTTACAAAGGTGAGTAACCTTGTTCTTTTCACCCACCCTCAACCAGGTATGCTTATTGTGGATGCAGCCAATGCCAAGCAAAGGCAAAGGCAGCAAGGTACTGAGCCAAAATCCAAAGAGGCAAGGAAGTTGGACATCTGAGGCTATAAGGTCTATTCCACGGGGGATCTCCAGCTTTGAATTGCTGATCAGTAAATGGTGCTCAGCCACTACAATTTTATTTCTTGGACCTCTGTCCAAGTTTAAGGAGCTCCTCCGAACAAACTCCTAATCTGACTTGGGAACTGTTCTCGAGGAGGGTAAGACAATTACAAGGCTACATTGGATTTGGCGCACTTGGCCACCCACACAATGTCCACTGCCATTGTTATGTATCAAAGCTCTTGGCTGCAGGTCTCAGACCTCCTACCAGAGGTACAGCAGGTCATCCAAGACTAGCCCTTTCCTGGCTCGGGTCTGTTTGCAGAACAGACAGACTCTAGGCTTATAGCCTAAAAGACTCTAGGGCAAACGTAAAATCCCTGGGCCTCCACACGCCAGCCCTGAAGAGGAAGCATTTTAAGCTTCAGCCCCCCCACCTCGTTTCTGCCCTTCTCAGCAGAGACAAGACTATAACACAAAATGGGGTAGAAGTAATAGGTGAAGGCCCCCACAGTCCTCCTCTAACCAGGCCCAGGGCTCGATGAGGCAGTCTCCAGCTTCCAAGAAAACCTTTTTTAAGATTCGCTCAGAGGTGATGCACCAGTTCACATCGTGGATCCTTCCCCATCTTTTGTGAACCCTCTATCCCATTTCTACTGTGCTTGGGCCCATAGGCACTGACTTCCACTGTTCCTGGTGGATGCTCGACCCCCGCCCCTACACCACCCTCACCCCACCCCCTTCCCCAAGTCCCACCCCTGCCCTGCCTTCTTCTCTGCGTGTGCTGCATCTCCGGTTCTCCCTGCTCCCTCCTGGAAAGTCCTAAGCACTGCCAAACAGCTATTTGGCAGCAGGAAGTGCTGGGAGGTAGGCAGAGGAGCGGGGATGCAGTGTGCTCGGGGCGGGGAAGGGGAGCTTGGCTGCTGGTGGGTGCAGAGCACCCACTAATTTTTACCTGTGGGTGCTCCAGCCCCGAAGCACCCACAGAGTTGGTGCCTATGCTTGGGCCCAAATAACCTGAGACCAGAGGGTCCTGAGAACGGTAGAATTGGGATATTTTCTCCAGTTCTTGTCCCTTCCACCTTCCCTCCAACTCTCTTCATCTCTCTTCAGGGACCCTTCTTACAAGCAACTTCTAGTGCAGGAGGTGCAAACGCTCCTACATTTTGGGGCAGTAGAGGAGATTCCTCTAGAGTTCAGGGGCAAGAGTTTTTCTACTCCCATTATTTCCTAATCCCCCAGGCTAAGGTTGGGCTCAGGCCTATTTTAGACCTGTGAAACCTCCACAGATTCATGAAGAAGTTGAAGTTCCACTTGGTCTCCTTGGCTTCCATCATTCCCTCTCTGGATCTGAGGGACTGGTACGCCACCCTCGACACGTATTTTCACATTTCCATACTTCCATCCCACAGAAGATTTCTTCAATTCTTTGTAAACCATCTCCACTATCAGTTCAAGGTCCTCCCATTCGGCCTCTCGACGGCCCCGAGAGTGTTCACCAAGTGCATGGCCATCATGGTGGCCTACCTACGGAAGCAGCAGGTGCAGGTATTTCCCTACCTGGATGACTGGCTAATCAAGGGCGAATCTCGAGCCCAAGTGGAGGACCATGTGAGCCTGGTACATATGATGTTCCTCAGAGTTGGCCTCATTCCGAACGTGGCACAGTCAACAGTAACCCCCACTAAGAGGATAGAGTTTATTGGAGCCCTGCTAGACTCCACCCAGGCCAGGGATTTTCTTCCGAAAGCTCATTTCCTCGCCATGAGCATCGTCATAAAAGATCTCAGTAGATTCCCCACCGCAATGGTGCAGAATTGTCTAAAATTACTCAGACACATAGCTGCTTGTACATATGTGGTACAGCATGCCAGACTGCGACTTCGTCCCTTTTAGGCTTGGCTGGCCCGAGTTTACAGACTGAACCAAGGCCACCTAGACAGACCGATCACTCTTACCCCTCAGGTTCTCGAGTCTTTTTGGTAGTGGTTCAACCCAGAAACAGTATGTGCAGAAATACCCTTCTCCAAACCTCAGCCAACACTGTCATTAATCACAGATGTGTCAGCAATGGGATGGGGAGCTCACTTAAGCAATCTCAGGACTCAGGTTCTTTGATCCTAGGCAGAACTTTCACTGCATATCAACATAAAGGAGCTGCGCATAGTGTGCCTTGCTTGCCAGACTTTTCAAACCCATCCTCAGGGCAGATGTGTATCAATACTGACAGACAGCACCACAGCGATATTCTATATAAGCAGACAAGGTAGTGCTCCTCCTCAGGAAGTCCTCAAGTTGTGGGAGTTTTGCATCGCCCACTCGATACAATTGGAGGCCTTGTACCTTCCGGGTTCACAGAACGAACTGGCTGACCGCCTCAGCAGGTCCTTTCATGGCCACAAGTGGTCTCTTCACCAGATGTCACCATCAGCATTTTCCAAAGGTGGGGCTCTCCACAGATAGATCTGTTCATGACACGGCACAACAGGAAGCATCAGCAGTTTCATTCCTTCCTGAATCTCAGCCAGAACTTGCTCGCGGGCACCTGTTGTATGCATTCCCATCATTCCCACTCATCCACAAAGTCCCCCTCAAGGTCTGACAAGACAGCTTCTTTGATGGGTTCAGCAAAATCTGAGGTTCCACTTGGTGACCTCCAGTTTTATGCCTCCTTTCCAGGGATTATTGGAGGTTGGCAGCTTTTTTTATTTCTACTGGAAATTATCAACCAGCTTTCTGATTTCTAGTCCCCAGTTTTCCTGCTACTTTCATTGATATCCAGTAGATAATTTTGATATATAACAAATTTCTGTGGTTCTTTTCTTTGTCAGAGGTTTTTTACATTTTATTCATGTCAGAGATTGTGTTTTTTGTATTGAGCATCCTATTAATTAGAATTCTCCCTTTTAAGAATTTTTTTAATATTTTAAGACTATACACAGGTTAGATGTTTATGCTTCCTTATGCCATATCATTCATAAAATTTCTACAGTGCAACAATAATTTAGAAAGAAAACAGTCCTCTATAGTTCTACAGAATTTGGTGAACATGGTCATATGTTCTTTGATTATACTGTGACGGGTTGGATCACAGAACCCCCCTTGGGAGCTGCCACCCAATGTGCCAAGACTACTTCTACCCTTGCCTTCCCTGTCGGTTCAGGGCTCTAGCATCCTGTCCTGTCTGCTCCAACAAAGATCTCAATTACTTGTCCCAAAGCTGCAGGTTTACCTGAAAGCAGCTAACAGAAATGTTCTTGTCTCTTAACACTCAGATGCTCAACCCCCAATGGGGTCTAAATGCAAATCCGTTTGACCCCATATAAAACTTATGCAGGGTAAATTCATAAATTGTTCCCCCTTTATAACACTGATAGATATGCACAGCTGTTTGCTCCCCCAGGTTATAATACATACTCTGAGTAAATTAATAAGTAAAAAGTAGTTTTATTAAATACAAATAGTAGGATTTAAGTAGTTTCAAGTAGTAACAGACAGAACAAAGTAAGTCACCAAGCAAAATAAAATAATGTGCAAATCTATGTCTAATCAAACTGAATTCAGATAAGATCCTCACCAGTTCCAGAATGCTTCCTTTTACAGACTAATCTCCTTTTAGCCTGGGTCCAGTGATCACTCTCACCCCTTGCACACTGTCCTTTGTTCCAGTTTCTTTCAAGTATCCTGGGGGGTGGAGAGTCTCTCTCTAGCCAGCTGAAGACAAAATGGAGGGGTCCCACGGGCTTAAATAAACTTACTTTTTTGTGGCTGGAAAATCCCCTCCCCTTCCTATGCAAAGTCCAGCTCCAAGATGGAGTTTAGGAATCACCTGGGCAAGTCACATGTCCATGCATGACTCAGTTTCTTACCAGGTAGCAGCCATGGGTCACATGTAGACTTCTTATGTGGATTGAAGCATTCCAAGATTCATTGTTCTTTAAGTGTCTCTTGATTAGGTACTTAATTTCAACATTCCTTTCTCTAGGAACTGGCCAAATGCTCTGCTAAGGTTATTAAGAAATCAAACCAGTACACAGCCACTATTCATAACTTTGAATACAAAAATGATACATGCATACAAATAGGATTAATAGATTCAGTAGATCATAACCTTTAAGATATGCTACAAATGCCATGTAACATAAAACACATTCTAAGCATATTTCCATAAAGCCTTAGGGGAGGTACTGTCACAGATACCTAATATCTTTCATTTCACATTCTTCAAAGCTTACAATAAAATAAGAAATATTGAAGGACCTAGACAAATTATCCACATATAGAAAGATGGTATAGCTGATTGATAAGGCAGACACAGTACAGTTTTTAATTTGGAGTGAAAACACGCATTGGACTTCTGTGGGGTATAAGGAAGTTTGGCCCATGTAACCTTCAGTTTCTTTGGTTCAGACAGCAAGTTATTTCTACCTTGCATAAATTCTATAGTTTTCCTACTTCTTTGTGACTTGATTAACTCTCAGAACATTATGGGTTTGTCTGCATAGGAAAACATCCTCTTTTTCTATATATTCTATATCCTTGTTTAATCTTCTGGGTAGAATTTTTTTAGCTATGCAAAGGCTCCATCCATATATAAATGTATAAAATGGTCTCTGTATTAATCCATTGCCCAAGAGTAGTTAAAACATATTGTTTAAACGTTCCAGATCAGTTCCTTGGAAAATTCCAATTCAAACTTACTTATCTCAGTTCTACAGTCAAGATGAAGTGTGGATTGCTGGTTTCCTAGTATTTTTGGTTAGATTGAGATAGACACTACTTAAGAGTAAACAAAGGTACATACTGTAACATTGGTTGTGTCCTTGATAGGGGAATAGATTGGTAGATTTTCTGATTTAAGGCCAGAAGGAATTATAGTTATTATTCTTAACACACTCAAGGGCATATTCAAAATCTGTACATCTCACAGGAGGCAGTGTTCCCTCCAGTTTGATCTAATACCAAAGCCCCCCTCCCATTGTACTGCATGAGAAAAACTTCAAGAAGAGATTTTTGTGCTGTTGAGTATAGGTACCATAGAAGGTGGTGCCAGAACTTTACTGAAGGAAAAGGTGTTTTCTGGTATTCCCTTATTCCCAAATAAAATAATTTTCAGAGTGCACAGGACACGAAACAAAGACTTTGGGAAGATAAAGTTCCATATGATTGCTCTGGGATGTATTGTCACTGCTCTAAACCAGGAGGACTAGTTTGGGGCCTTAGATCTTCAAGATGCTTAAGTCTACATTTCAATAAGAGAAGACACAGGATATATCTCAGTGTACTTTCAGTCACTACCAGTATAAGATGCGCTGCCTTTTGAGTATTCAGTGAGCCCAAGAGTATTCACCAAGTAAGTGCTTGGTGGTGGTAGTTTAACATTATGATTGAGGCCTACAGGTGTTGTGTGTATCTGGACAATTGGCTCATAAAATCAAATCATTTCAGAATCTAAGGTTTTTTCTAACTACTAGCGCTGAGATTCGGTATGGAATCTTAAACTGGGATTTGACATATTTACATATTATGAAACAAATAAATAGATCCCTCCAAATTGGCAGCCCATTGTGCATAGGCATTCAGTGCGATAGGTGTTGTAAAGATGTAGTAAAAAAAAAAAAAAAACCTGCCCCAAAAAGCTTAGTCTCAAGTACAAGAATTCCAAGCAGTCCTGTGTCTCCCAACATAGTGAGCTCACAGGTCCCATGTGTCCCCCTTATGCACTAGGTCCAATCGTGCTCAGGATCAGTTTGCCCAGTATAGAGCAGAATACTGAAGCCAATAAAAACTACACCTTACCTTACACTTATATACTGTTGTCAGGGTTCCCCACACACACCACTCTGAACTCTGGGGTACAGATGTGGGGACCTGAATGGAGACCCCCTAATCTTATATTCTACCAGTTTAGGTTAAAACATCCCCAAGGCACAAATTCCTTTCCTTTGTCCTTGGATGGTATTGTGCTGCCACCATCAAGTGGTTTACACAAAAATTCAGGGAAGGATCACTTGGAATCTCTGTCCCCCTCCAAAATATCCTCCCAAACCCTTTCACCCCCTTTCTTGGGGAGGCTTGAGAATAATATACCAATCAGTTGCCTTAGCAATATGACCAGACCCTTTGTCTTCAGGACACTGAAATCAATCAGGTTCTTAAAAGAAGAACTTTATTGCTAAAGAAAAAAGTAAAAGAATCACTCTAGCAAAATCAGAATAGAAAGTAACTTTATAGGGTAATACAAACATTTAAAACACAGAGGATTCCCTTCTGGGCTCAGCATCACAATTACAAGAACAGGAATGAACCTACCTCTGTAGCACAGGAAAATGAACAAGACAAAACAAAAGATAACCTAAGGCATTTCCTTACCCTACTCACAGTTTCTGTGGTTTTAGATGGATTATTCCAGGCATATTTTCAGGAGATATTATACCTGCTTGGCTTCTCCCTCCATCCGGAGAGGGAACAACATACAGAACCAAAACAAATCTCTCTCCCCAGATTTGAAAGTATCTTCTTTTTTAGTGGTCCTTCTGGTCAGGTGCCATCTAGGTTATTTGAACTGCTTAACCCTTTACAGGTAAGGCAATCCAGTATGGTTGCCAAGCATACATAAAGGTTACTACCCTTCCCCCTATATTTATGACAACTGTATTTACATTGGGATCTGGTCACAATATTATTTTTAAATAAGAAATTATTAAGTAGTAATATATTCCAAAATATGATCCAATAAAAGGTATTACCCTCACCCACCTTGTCTCTCTTATATCCTGGGACCAACACAGCTGCAACAACACTTCATACAGTATTGCAGTCTTTTGTTTCATGCCTCAAAGGAACACAAGATCTTCAGTTAAATACCATATTAGAACTTTCTCTGTATATTGTGATAATGATTATTTTGATTGATTGTTAATATTTCAGTTATTAATCTTATCCAATTTTCTTCAACTGTTTAGAATGGAAACCCTCAAAATCCCTATTGCAATGGAATTGATGGTGTAATGGAGGCATATTATAGAAGTTTAAAATCTGTACAGCTTTATGGACCAACAAACTTTGCTCCAGTAATTAATCATGTAGCAAGGTAAGTATTCCAACATTTGCTTTGGAGAAACCGAATACATTGACATCATATTACCAATATAACTATTCCATTGAAAAGACAAACAGTAGTTGGACATTAATGTTGAAAAATCAAGCATTCAGCTGTCAGGAAATAGAGGTAACGCTGAAAGTTAAATTTTAATTTTCTGCCTTCATGTGCAATCATTAGCATGTGGTCTTTCCATATATAATTATATATTGTTTCACAAATAATTAAATTATTCAAATAGTAATTTCTTTTTTAATATTCTGTACAGTAAACATAGGGATCCTTGATCACCTTTCAATTAAACTTATTTCACTGAAGAGGGAATTTGGCCTCACCTTTTCACTAGGAGGGTGATGAAGCACTGGGATTGGTTATCTAGGGAGGTGCTGGAATCTCCTTCCTTAGAGGTTTTTAAAGTCAGGCTTGACAAAGCTCTGGTTGGGATGATTTAGTTGGGGATTGGTCCTGCTTTGAGCAGGAGGTTGGACTAGATGACCTCCTGAGGTCCCTTCCAACCCTGATATTCTATGATTCTACAATGCATACTGTACTATTGTGTAATAAAGACAGGTCCTGGAACCTCTCCCAGCCCATTTGTTCTACTCCAGAAGCACAGAGGACCTGGAAAGCTGCCTTAGTTTGGCCCTTGAGGAGTCTCTGGCTGCTCTAGAGGCCAGCTTAGTGGGGTGCAATTGAGAAGGGGTATGACTGAAGTGTGTTGCGCTTTGGTAATACCTGGCCAGTGTAAGGGCTCTTTGGTGGCCATTACAAGCCAGCATAATTTGGAACTGATCTCAGACTTATTCAGATTTATACTGAAGGCATGGTGTATGCAAAGGTGGCTTAAACCCATCTTTGCTCTTCTCCTGTCCTCCTTGGTAGCAAGTAGATAAACTTGTGCTGCTGAGGATCTGGCATCTGATCTGATAAAATGACATTTTAGGAGATTAAATATTTTAATTTTATTAAATTTTTATTTTTCATTTGTCTCATTTTTCTGTTTCAGCACCCTCACCTATATTGAGGAAAAACAAAGTATGTTACAATTAGTTGTCTGAAAAATGGAAAAACATTTCACACAAAAATTTCAAATTTTTGTAGTTTGTTTTACAAGGACCTAAGTGGAAGAATTTAAGTTTTTACCAAACATTTTTTTTTATTTTGAATTTTAAAATGTTCATTTCCTCTCTTCCTCTCCCCCCTTCCTTTTTCTTTTTTTCCTTTTTGCCACAGAATACAATAATATAAATAACATTCAGGGGTTAGGTGGGGTGGTTAGTTGAACTTTGCTAATTTTCCTTTTTGCTTCTCTAACTTTTCTGAAGTTGAGTAGATTTGAGAAGTTAAGGGGGGGCAAAAGGAAAAATTAAATTAAAAAGAGAGAAATGGAAAAAAATGGAAAAAATCTAGAGAAGCACACACACTATCTCATTTGGTGGCAGAAAGTAAAAAAGGCACAGAGAGGAAAAAAACAAAATGTTGAAAATTTAATATTTTGAAAATGTCTTGTTCAGTGAAAATCCAGAAAAATCTTAAAGAAAAGTTAGAAAAATATGGAATCAATATATTCAAAAGAGAAGTGAGAAGGTGCTTGGAATCTTTCTGAACTATTGTCTCTTATCTGTATGTTAGGAACAATTTTTTCCATTATGAAGGGATATATTTTATAACTTCTAACTTCACCAAACTAAGTTATGTAGTAGAGAAAAGTTGGTCCCTTTCCTCCAAAACATAAGATAGAAATGAGAAATATACCAGTTAAAAGTTCTGAGTTGATACATGCTTTAATCCCTAGTGTGGCTGATTGGCACCTCATTCAAATGGACTCTCAGATCTGTTTGCCTTTCTGCTGATTGGGGAAGGGATGTTGTAGCGTCGTAACATTGTCATCAGAAGTACTCCGGCATTTCTGAAGAGATTTTCTGTGAAAAAAAACAAACGAAAAGTAAGGATGATGGCCTTAAAGCAAGTCATTAGTGCAGGAAAGGCTTGTGCTTCCTGTAGCTGGGGAAGATCTCTGTTGCAGAGCTGTAACAAAGCATTTTAACACCTGTGGTGATCAATCATATTTGTGCCCCCTAGAGGTGCCATGTGGGGGGCATGCAGGATCACATCCTCCCCTCCCGCCCCCTGAATTCTGCCTCCCATTTAGCACAGCCATTTTCAAACTTTGGGGCACACCTTCCATGCGAGATGCACCCCACAGTTTGAAAACCGTTGCCTTCTGCCAGCGGCCAGCAGATCCGGAAGCTAGTGGGAGCCACCTAGTCTGCTCAGTCCCCTGGATCTTTGTGCTGTGGAAGCTGAAGTGCTGGCTGGCTGCCCGGCAGCCCTCCCTTCCCTGTTTCCCAAGTCAGGCCACCTCTGCACAGCCGGGCGCTTTCCAGGCAGAGTGGTGGCACTGTGCCAAGCTCCTGAAACCTTCTTGTCTCTGTCCCGAAGGAGCTTGGTGCCAGCCAGCAACACCCCCTGCAACTAGCCCCTGTCCATGAAGCCTGGCTGCCGTAAGATGCTCCCCAAGTTGCTCCCTGGAGTACTCATTCCCCTTGGGCACCTGCCTCACAGCAGCCCAGTCACACCCCACTCGCTGCCCAGGGGCCTGCCATTGCAGCCAGGTCACTCTCACCACACTCCCTACACACAGTGGAACCTCCCCTTGCTTCCCTTGGCTGCTGGGCTCGCAGTCACGCAGCCTGAGCTCAGCCAGGTGAGCCTAGCGCCCAGCCCAGGAGCTGGGGGCAAGCAGCTGCTGGCAGGTGAATTTGCTCCTGCCATCTCCGGAAACAGTGAGAACAGAGCAACCCCTAGGGTTACCATATTTCAAACTTCCAAATAAAGCACACTAACAGGGGGAGGGGATCCTGGAGGGGTTTCTGTGTGCTGGGAGGGACATTTGGGGGATATTCGGAGGGCACTGGAAAGAATAACTGCGACAAGGGGCTGATGCTGCTGAGCCCAATCCTGTGCTGCCCCATCTGTGCCCTGAGCAGCTGCCCCTCTTGCCCCTCCCTAGTTGCCCTGTTCTGTTGGAAAGGACACCATATGACACAGCACTGCCTGGAACTTTCCCCCACCATTCCCTCAGAGGTTAAGGGATTGAGATGGGAACTCTAGACAGCCTAGAAGACCAGCTGGCAGAGAAGATAAGCAGAGGACACTCAGCGGCAGCCACATATTCCTGATCCCTCTTCCTCTTCCTGGTCCTATCCAAGATCCTCAGTAGGACTATTTCTGTAAATGTTCATTCTCTTTTTCAGCATGATCTCACTCAGATTAACCTTGAAGTTCATGGTAGAATAGAGAGGAGAAGGTGTTTTTTGCCTGCACCCAGAATCTCAAGTTCAGAATGACTCTGGAGGACAAATCATGCAGTTTTGGGATCATGATCAGTCATACAAAAGACAGTAATATACAACGTATAGATAATCTACCTCCAATCAGTAATATTAGGAGTTCATCCAAAAGTTTTAGCACCAGTAATCTTACAGGATGAGTATCTTCATATCACAGTAGACTTCATCCTTCATTAGTATTTATGTTGTTCTTCAAGTGCTTGCTCATGTCCATTTCAATGTAGGTGTGTGTGTGCTGCGTGTACCACTACCAGAAAGTTTTTCCCTCAGTGGTGTCCATCAGATTGTCTCTGGTGCCCCCTGGAGTCATGCCCTCATGGTGCCATATATAGGGATCTGCCAACCTGCCACCCTTTCAGTTTCTTCTCTCCACCTGTCATGGTTGCTGGATCTGCTTCTCGTTCTTCCTCTTGCAAGTACTCTCCCTGATAGACTTTGTTTTTCCTGCATATAGTTGAAAAATTAGTAGTTAATTGCTACAGTTAGTATTAGTTAGTAGTAGTAAAGTAGGACCCCTCTTAATGGGGTTCTTCCCATCCCTGGCACAAGGGCGTGCCTCTGTCTAAGGGCTTCATGCCATGTGAGGCTTGCCACAAGCCTATGCCCATTAGCGACCCCCACTCACCTTGCCTCAAGTGCCTTGGGGAATCTCATGTGTGTGACCACTGCAGGGTTTGTAAAGGGTTCAAACCATGTAGCCAAAAAGAAAGAGACCAAAGGGTGCCATTGGACTCTCTTCTGAGAGAGAGCCATAGGAGCACAGGACTGGCACTTCCATCTGATGTTGTTGCAAAAAAAGCAAACGTGATTCTGGGATGCATTAACAGGTGTGTTGTGAGCAAGACACGAGAAATCATTCTTCCACTCTACTCTGCGCTGGTTAGGCCTCAGCTGGAGTATTGTGTCCAGTTCTGGGCACTGCATTTCAAGAAAGATGTGGAGAAATTGGAGAGGTTCCAGAGAAGAGCAACAAGAATGATTAAAGGTCTTGAGAACATGACCTATGAAGGAAGGCTGAAAGAATTGGGTTTGTTTAGTTTGGAAAAGAGAAGACTGAGAGGGGACATAATAGCAGTTTTGTATCTAAAAGAATGTTATCAGGAGGAGAGAGAAAACTTGTTCACCTTAGCCTCTAATGATAGAACAAGAAGCAATGGGCTTAAACTGCAGCAAGGGAGGTTTAGGTTGGACATTCGGAAAAAGTTCCTGTCAGGGTGGGTAAACACTGAAATAAATTGCCTAGGGAGGTTGTGGAATCTCCATCTCTGGAGATATTTAAGAATAGGTTAGATAAATGTCTATCAGGAATAGTCTAGACAGTATTTGGTCCTGCCATGAGGGCAGGGGACTGGACTCGATGACATCTCGAGGTCCCTTCGAGTCCTACAATCTATGAATCTATACTAGAGGCATTCCAGGCAGCACAGGACCTGATTTCCCTAGTGTACCGCCATCTGGTATCAGGCGTGAACCAGCGCTGGAGGGAAGAACAGCTAAGGCACTGAGATCCCAGGCACCTTCGAAGGGGAAACTGGCAATTGATGCCGCAGCACCAGTCGCCCTCTTTTTGGCACCACTCACTGGTACCGTCTGGCACCGCTCCCCCATGGTCATCGGGGAGTGAATCCTCACCCTCAGATTCAGAGCCGGAATCCTGCAGCTCCCACAGGAGCCGGCACCAGTCTGACCAACAGTACCCGATGGTGGATATGGCCCACGAGGGTTCTACCAATGGCCTGGCTGGCACAGACACCGATGCCTGTGCAATGGCTATTTTGGACTTCTTTGGCTTTTCCATTCTGATGTTAAAAAAATCCATGAAAACTATAAGAGATCTTAAATTCATGTATTACCAGGCCAGACCGAACCATTGGGCTCCTGTATAACACAGGTCATGGACATTTCCAAAAATAATTTCTAGAGCATATCTTTTAGCAAAATAGTTGGTGATTGAGAATCCAATGTAATGTTCCAGCAATTAATTACTCTTCCTTTTAAAAAAATTACGTTATTTCGAGTCTGAATTTGTCTAGCTTCAATTTCCAGACATTAGATCACGTTATACCTTTCTCTGCTAGACTGAAGAGCCCTTATTAAATATTTGTTCTCCGTGTAGGTACTTCAAACCCTAATCAAGTCACCCCTTGACCTTCTCTCTGTTAAGCTAAACAGAGTTCCATGAGACTATTATTGTAAAGCATGTTTTCTGATGCTGTAATCATTCTTGTGGCTCTTCTCTGAACCATCTCCAATTTATCAACGTCCTTCTAGAATTGTGGACACCAGAACTCAATACAGTGTTCCGGCAGCAGTCACACCATGTGAAATACAGAGGTAAAATAACCTCACCGCCCCTACTTGATTCCTCTGTTTATGCTTTCAAGGCTTAAAGTCAAGTGCAATATCCTACCTGTCAGCCAATATAAGGAAGTCTTCTGTGGTGTTGAACTGAAGAAGCCAAGAGCAAATTAAAATGTAAGAATTCTTATTTATAAAGTCAGCATAAGATACTGAATGAATAGTTTTTACATAATTTTAATATAAAATTCAGCTACTTTAGTGTTTTGCTTAGCAAAATATAGATATAGCAGATAGAAGTAATAGCAAGATCTGTCTCTATCACTGTGTGGCATGGTATAAAAAGGATTTTATAATGGCATTAAGAATTGCCAAATTCTCAATCCTGCTAGTAGATATCCAGGTATGCATTAAAAAGCATTCAGCATCCACTGCTATTTTGCATGTGTGCAGAAACATAGTAGTTTATTCTGTAAGCTACACAGTGATGCGCATCTGTACATATAAGTGAAGAATCTATAGTGGTTTTTTCCCCAGATAAAATCTGAACAGGAAGTGTAGGCAGGTTAGTCCTTTTTACTTTATTGCAAGAGATTTATCTACTATATTATTTAAAACAAAAAAAAGGCAGTTGTAGAAAAATCAATCAAGTGAAAATTCACATGCGTAGCTTGGTAAGTGACAGAAGTTCTCAAATTTTTTTTTCATCCCCTCATTCAGTTGCATGGAATAGATCCTATTTAGATGCACTCCACTTCCTACCAGTTCCCACGGCTAGTCCCAGGAGGTGCCAGGCACACTGCACTTCAAAGAAGTCACCGTGCAATAATGTAATGTTCCTTGCATCTGAAAAAGATCAGCTGATTGCAAATGTACTTCAACAGAAAACCACAGGACAGGCAATATGAACTAGCTGGTGTCCATTTTATCTCCCTGCCACCTGTGAGAGTGAAAGTGGGTTTCTTTAAATTGCTAGACCAAGTAATTTTATCCAAGAAAGGATTGACATGTTTAGAGAAACAATGTCTTAAAAAAGAAATGGTGGGTCAGCTTATAATAAACTCAATCTCTGAATGCCAATTTAGGAATGTCATTCCTGCTATATCTGGCATATGGGGCTCTTAGGGGACACCCTGGTTAAAAACTAGAAAATTATCACAGTAATTAACTGTGGTTATTTTATGTTTAAGAAAGGAAAAGAAAATATACAAAACCACAGAAAACAGAATATGAATGATAAATAATGCTTACTTAAATTGCAATCTCTTCTGTATGTGACTCTGTGGAAAGCTTTTGCCAGAGATTACGACTTTAAGATTGGGCCTGCCTCTGGTGAAAGCACTCTTCTCTTTGGCAGTTAAGACCAAAGTATATTATTTCCCAAAATTAGTAGAGTCCAGTCTTAGTATATCTTGAGTAATTAAAACAGTTTATAGATCAGCACAATTATTTTGTTTAAGGGTAGGTGAGTTCTGTTTGGTTTACCATAATTACCTAAATAGTTTATAAATGGGCAAAGGTGAGTAAAAATTAATGAACATTAAGAACTTTAGTCTGAATTTCATCCCATTAGTTCTCTGTTTACCAATATTAGACCTCACTAGGATTAGCTGGTCTAATCCTCAACCATTTGGTGTTTTAGCAGGAGAAGTCGTTAATATCTTAAATTAGAATAGCATTTCAATATTCCATTAAATTTATTACAAGAATATTCAGATCTAATTCCTTGGCAATGCTATGGCTAATTTCCATCTCACCAATTCATGCTGAAGACCTGGGGATGTTTCTGAACTGGAGGGTTGTTTCTTCTTGATGCTGCTCAGTGACTATTTTTTTAATTTGGCAGTTGCTGTTTGCTTGCCGGATGAACTGTGATTATCTGCTGTAAAGTTGAGGATGGGAGCAAAGTGCACACTGCTTGTTTATTACAGAGATTTTATACTCTTCTTTGATAATTTTGTTGGTGATGCAAGACATACCTATTTTTTAGGGCTTGGCTGGATTTAAATTAGTTGTTTTCATTCTTATATTCACTTGGTATCTTCATGTGGTATCCTTAGAAGCTTATTTTCTGTAGCCCATTAATGCATATGCATAACGTTATACCTTTACCTGAATTTGATAGTTAAACTACTTTTGTCTCTGTGGCAGGAAATTATGAGAACATTTTTAAAGCTGAGATTTAATGCTTTCCTTCATTTAGTCCATTTTCTGAGCTATTTCTTCAATTTTATTAGTATTTAATATATAAATTGAATTTGTTTTCAAAAAGTCCAAGCATTCCTGTTCTCTATATAAAAGCTTTTAGTTCTTATAATAGTCTTTTAAACTTATTTAATTCTTAGAGAGTCTTCAGACTAGAATAAGTCTTTAAATAAGTCATTGTCTTTTCTTAAGTCTTGGAGATGCAATTCTCTTTCTGAGTTGTGTGAAGGAGTTGCTTAAGCACTGTCAAAATAACTAATTATTTTCCCAATTAATATAAATATTCTATACTTACATGGCTTCTTGTAGTTAGCAACCAGTTAGCATGGTCATTAGATTCCAAGTTGGTGCATACTGCTTTTTATTATTTATATATCATTAGACTAAGCTATGATACAAAATATTTGCAAATATACATTTCAAAATAAACGTAGCAATTTAAGTATTTCAGAAATAAAAAAGGAGGGTCGTACCAAATGAGTTAGGGTTTGTCTTCATGGTGTGTGGACCTGCACTAGAGGAATATAAATTCAAGTATGCACTAGTGTGTTGCACACTAACTGCCCTGTGTGGATCTGCTGGCATGCATTAAATGGTCCCTAGTGTGCGTTAATGTCGTCCCATTTCAAACAGTGCTACATTAAAGCACATTTAGTGCACACTAGAATTCACAGCCCTTTATTGCACCACTCATTGTGTAGGCAAGCCTCAGCTAAGTGGAACCAACATTTTCAACCATAATTGTTTTCTTAATTTGAAGAATGAAAATTTTAGAGAGTAAAAGAAATGTATATCAATATGAATTTTGTGGGTATTTTAACTGATGCTTTTTCTTGCAAAATGGAGGAGGGTCTAAAGAAAAGGCCCACTTCTGTGCCTTAGTTTATAGCTCTGATAACACATCCCTATATTTCCCTTTGGACTAACCTGAACCAAAAAAATCTTTTCTTTTCTTTTTTTTTAATGCTACCAGGTCTTTCTCTAAAACATAAAACTCTTTAAAAAAATTTGTTTTCTTGAGACAAAGATCATGTCTAAACCAGAGTGGTGGGTCTTGTAAAGTGTCCTGTTCTTTGAGAATATGCTCTTTTGCACTTTGACTAAAATTGCCCTTGGATTTATGACCTGCCATTTATGGCATTTACAACTTACAATTAAAATTTCTATTAAATATCTTATATGAAGCACAAATTTCAATAATAGTTCATCTTTTACATCATAATATTAAACTATAGCATTAAAACAAAATAGATATAAAAGCTGTATCCTTCATTGTATGGCTGATGTAAATGTAGAGCAATAACTATAATTTTACATTTAGATGGTTAAGCTAGATAATTGTGTCTGGAACAGCAGTCTATTGCTTTGATGTCCCCTTCATATTTGTGAATCGGGTTGAGTTGTTATACGTTCCACGGTCTGTTCTGGGTGATCACAGTCGCATACTGGAGAGTCTTTAATTTTCCATTTGTACAGCAAGTATCCGCATCTGTCATAGTTTGTGCAGATACAGTTTAGAGTTGCCCATGAGCTTCATGAGAGATCAAAGCCAGGGATCTTCTGCATCAGCTCTTTCATGAGGTGTTTATATGTGACTTCTTGTGAACTCCATTCAGCTTTCCAGGCTTCATCAGGGTTAAAGTTGGATTGTTGAAGGTTAAATGTGTGGGCCCAAAAGGAATTATACAACTTCAGGTGGTGGTGATGGACATTGTTAAGGCCCTGGTGAATGGGAAGATGTTCATTTTCCATGATCCTCTGGAATTCCCAAAGGGTTGCTGTAATAGCCTCCTACTCAGATTCTGAACCTTAGCGTTCATAAACTGAGAAGCTGACATGAAACCTCCAAGCTTACTACCAGCTTGGATCTGATCTCGCTGCCACCAGTCAGGATTCAGGGCTCCTGATCGCCCCCAAGTCGCCCCAACCTATCCCTGGGGGACCCCCCAAGACCCAGAGCCCCTGGGTCTCCTCTATCTCATCCCCCAGCTTCCCCCCTTCCCTGGGTAAGCCTGAGCGATGCCGTACTATTCCCCTTGAATACAAATCAGAGAGGGCAATCTACCTCCCCCTGAGGCTATGCATTCAAACCTAGTCAAGCTAACACAAAGAGATGTTCCACCCCCCTTGTTGTCCCGTAGCCGTAACTAGAGAAAAACCTCAAGCAAGTCTTAAAAGAAAAACTTTATATAAAAAAGAAAGGAATTACATAGTACATCAACTTTGCATAAAAAGCTCATACAGGGCAATTGCTTATAAGAATTAGGCATAACCAGTCTGATTCAAAAAATAGCCAATTTAAACCAGTCCAGCACAGCACACACATGTAAATACAAAACAAAGCATATAACAGCCTATTGCTTTGCTACCTTTGTACTCACAACTTGGTAGTAGAAGGGTAGAAAGAAGATTGGAGATAGAAAGAAAAGTTGTTCTCCCATAGCCGAAAGAAACCAAACAGACCCAGACTCAAGCCAAACCCCTCCTGAGGTTCCCTCCCTTTCTTTTAAAAATCCGGTTTCCTGATTGGTCCTCTGGTCAGGTGTTTGGTTCCCTTTGCAGGTAAAAGAAACATTAACCCTTAACTATGTATTTATGACAGTTGCGGCATCACATCGAATGGAAGGGGGAGGAATGTGCAATAACATTGACAGCCAAGGTGTTGAGGTCAAACTGAGGGTTCGAGTTATGCACCACATTGCAGTATTTAGTTGGACATCAATAAGTCAATAATGGCTACTTCCTGTCCACAGCTGTACACAGTACTCGACTACAGAGTACATAAGGCTCATTGCTGATGTCCATAACACTGGAATGCTGATGCTCTTAAACGTGTTCTTTCGAGTTTCTGGACTGTGTTGACCCTTGTCTTCATCTTGACAGTTACCTTCTTCAGATGATTGTGGAAGGTTAGTGTGCAATCCAACTTTATTCTGAGATAGGTTGGAGTGGTATCATGTTGCACAGTGTCGCCAAAGGTAACTTTCAGGGCGCACTTAGCATTCTTGTTATCAAGATAGAATGAAATGACTGTTTTGTGAGGATTTGGCTTGAGCCTCCATTTCCGGAAATATTCCTCCCTGGTGTGTCGGTTCCTGTTCAGGGTGGACTTGATGTCACAGAAGGTAGCTGCTTGTGTTGCCAGGGCAAGGTTATCCACATATGCAAATTTGCTTGGAGGCAAGTCACTCTTGTAAACATTGAAAAGCATGAACATGAGTCCTGAGCCTTGTGGCAGTGCATTGTTGAGGAACTAGAGCAAACTGACTTCGTTGCCCAGGTGGACATGTAGCCACCTATTGCTCAGCATCATCCATAGTAAATGTAGTGTTTTGTGGCAGGGCATGATCCTTGTGAGCTTTAGCATCAGACTTTTAATTCAGTCTGTACTGTGGGCCAATGACAGGTCTACAAAGTCTGTGCTGATCTTAAATTTCCTCTGGACTCGGGCCTTAATATGTGTTACAATGGCCAAAACATGGTCACAACAGCATTTAGGCTGAATCCCACTTGTTCTTTGGGGATCACTGACTTGACAAGAAGACTGATTCTCTGGAGAATGTTATGTTCTAGGAGTTTATAGTTAGTGCACCGGAGTGATATCAGTCGGCTTACCCAGTTTGAGAATGGCAATGACTATAGCCTCCCGCCAGGCTTTTGGGATACATCCAGATTCCACGGTTTTGATGTACAGTTTCACCAGCCATTGGATTTCCTGTGGCCTAGTTGATGAAGAAATTCTGGGGGATGCTATCTTTGCAGCCTGCCTTCCCTTTCTTCATTGTGGCTAGACCCTCTTTCACTTCATTTGTACTGATGGCGATGGGATCTTGTGGAGGGATTGAGGTCATTTTAAATACTGCGTAAACACTTTGATGTAAAAAGCATAGTTTATGGCCAATGAGGGATTATCTTCTCTGCTGCTTGGCTTGTCCCTGGATGACAAAAAACAAAACCTTTTTGAATTTCTTCAAATTACCCTGACATTTTATAACAAAAGTAACCAAAAACATAAACATGTATTGTGATATTATCCAAGCATCCTGGGTATAACATAATTGTAGGTATCTCTTAAAATTCAGTAAAGGCACAGACAAGTTTGTAATGACATAACATTAGAAGAATAAATTATAATTTTTTTTAATACTCATTTTAATATCAATACTAGGGCTTCTTCCCTACAACAACCTCATCCTCACCACCAGGGGAGCTTATCCTTCAAGTTGAGAACTGCTGGAACAACAGTACCAAAAAATGAGAGAATTATGCATTTGAAGTTCTTAAATATGTGACAGATCCTAACAAAATAGAGATTGCAAAAGAATAGGAGGGAGCTACAAGATAAAATTGATTCTAAAAATCAGTATTAATTAAGCAAGGAGCTTAGCCATTTTTGCTGAAAATGTTTTGTCTTCTAGATTTTTTGAGCATTCCACAAAAACTACATTAGCTTAGGTGTACAGAATGAGTAAAATACTTAGTTTCAGGATAGGTCATTTAAACAGCTACTATTCCATGGTAGTAAAGAAAAGTCAGATTCCTAGCCATTCTTTTTGAACAGCCTACTTGTAAATCTGAGTTGACAGTTGAGTTGACTATCTAAAACAGCTTTATATTTTGAATCCTACACATAATGTTCTCAGTTTGTAAAAATCTGCAGTGACAAGACCAATGGTTAGAGTAAGGAACATGCAGCTACCACTTACACCTCTGCAACTGTTTTCAATTGTTTTTATGCCATTGCAGAAACTCTTTGACAAACTGTCATTCCTGAGAAACAAGTCCATTCCTGAGAAAGCTCTTTTTAAATATAAATTAATTTAATATACTACATTGATATACATTTTAAAGAATGAAGACCAGGGTAGGAGATTTAAAGAAAATCACTCTAGACACTAGTGAGTGAAACGTTGTTCCACATGTATATTACTTCATTTTTATACTACTACTTTGTGCTATTGTATGGGCTTATCATCCACATGGGACCAACTATGAAATTATGCATTATGGCGTGACTGATAATAACAGAGGCCAAGATCATATCCTCGCATGTTAAAACCAAAAGGAGAAGTCACAATGGAAGTAAATCTCCATGGGGATGCTTCTGCAGAGTTCTCCTTTTGAGGGGAGAACAGGGTTTACCTATCATGAAAATGACAGAACCCTAAACTTGGCAGAATCCCAAGGATCTCCATGCTTTCCTACACCTTTGCATTGACTTTAACTCTGATATATCCCTGGTAATCTGGCTCATCACACTACCAGTGCCTCCCTCTGACCACAGTGCCCCCAGGTGGAGTGGATTCATCAGAAGAAGTAATACAGCCTGGAGAGTATAGCCCCTATATCTGGCGAGACTTCTGAGAGGAAAGATGCTTCTGTGAAGGTGACTGAGGCCTAATTTCTAAATAATATGAGGGAGAGCTTCACACAGAAGGTTCCCTCTGTGTATTGACCTAGGGAACATGATCTGGACCAGGTAATTTAGCTAAACAGATTCCTGAACAAATAATTAATTGTTTCTCTATATCTCTAAATGAAGTCTGTCTGTAAAGTAGAATAAAACTGTGGTAGTCTCTGTGTGTAAGCTATCATATGTAGTGCCTTATGTATTAGCTTGTAAAATAACTCCTAGCTGCAGGCTGGAGCAAGGGGTATTTACTAGTTATGGCATTCCATATTGAAACTGCGTCATACTCATATTCTTGTTGCAGACTAACTGTTGCTAGTTCTGCCTCCCAAGGAGAAGTAGTCATTTTGGTATCTTGTGCTGATGAAGCTTTTGCACACTCCTCAGAGATGGATCCAACACAATCATCACAGGTCATGTAAAGGGGTGGCTAATTTCAGATGTCAGAACTGCTGATACAGAATATAGCAAATTGTTGCATATGACCCACAAACATTCCAGGTGTTTAACAAGATCTTCATATAGTGTGCTGATTCCTAATTACTCCTCTGCCCTGATATAACGCCACCCGATATAACGCGAATTCGGATATAATGCGGTAAAGCAGCACTCCGGGAAAGTGGGGCTGCCTGCTCAGGCAGATCAAATCAAGTTCGATATAATGCGGTTTCGCCTATAACGCGATAAGATTTTTTGGCTCCTGAGGATAGCGTTATATCGAGGTAGAGGTGTATTTTAAATGCACCATAATGCAGCCTTCCCATAATATTTCCCCATTACACCCCAGCAACCACTTCCTCAGTTCTAATAACTATGTAATAACTGATGCAGTTCTAAGGCACTGCCAGACGCTACTTTGTGTATGGATTAGAGCAGCAGAATGGACAATATACTTCCCACGCTTCATTGATTCTGCAGCTACAGAGAATGTTGTTCAATTGCTTCTGCAGATATCTATTAATACATAATTACCATAAATACCACAATTACTTTGTTATAACATATTCAGCTATGTTTTAATGATGAATGCTTTTTTCTTTTGGGGGGTCTAGCATAGACCCTCAGTATTACTTTTTTAATCAATTGAATTGCAAAAGTATAGTTTGTCATATTAGTCTTTTTGTATACAGGTTTTCTGCTGTTATAATTCTGGTCTTTTTTGTTGTTGTTCTTTCAGATATGCTTCCTCAGTAAAAGATGGCTCCCAGTATTTTGTTCTTCTCATTATTACAGATGGGGTTATTTCAGACATGGCTCAAACAAAGGAATCAGTAGTTAACGTAAGTTCTATTTAAACTTGGATTTCTGTATTTTATAAGCAGTATATTTCCTGGTCTTAATATTTTGGACTCTAAACTCTTCTTTCCAAATAATAAAAATTTCCAGGCATAGAGGCCAAATGAAACTAACTGTGAAATTTTAACCAGCTTTATCAAATCAGTGCTCTGAGGAACTCGTCGTTGTCTAGCTGATACCATATATTGATTGTGCAATCTAGAAATAAGTGACTTCTCGGTCCTCTTTGTGTCAGATGGTCTTTGGAATGGATATTCCCTATCATCATATCCCTTTCCTGGTCTTACAATCTATGAAAGAAGACCAGATCTTTACTGTAAGCCTGGGCTCAGGATGAACCCTTAGGAAAAACTCCTTTCCAAAATTATTTGCCTCCGAATGCCATGTGCTGCAGACTCTAGGTCTCCTTTTGTAGCATAGCTTTCACATGTTTTTGTAAAGATTTTTAACTAAAGTCAGTTTCTTTGTTGGTTTTGAAGTTTTTCTTCTCAAAACTGCTAAACTTAAAATGTATTTTGACTTTCTGAGATGGGTTTCAAGGACAGCACCTCTCTTCCCCTCCCTCCTCAGAAATGGCAGACAGAGATGGCAGGCTGCAGAAACTCAGCTCCCACCTGATGTGTGGGCAAAGTCTACATCAACACAGATGAAATTCCCTTTGCTAAGATAAGGGCAGAATAAGTGACCTGGAACCAAGTGTATGTTGTTCAAAACCCCTCTGCTTCTCCCCTAGACATGGGACACCTATTGCTACAGCTTCCAGAACAAGCAGAAAAGTTTCTGTGGAATCTCCTAAACCTCATGGCAAGATAAGTTTCCCCCATAGCAACCAGGAGGATGAAATTCCTGCTCTCAGCCAGCACAAAGGCAAGATATATGCTGAGATGGTTTAAAAGGCCACAGAGCAAGCCCCTTCTCACTAGCGGTTTTACCTGCAAGTCCTCATCTGCCTTGAAAGGTGCTAGCTCCTGTGACCTTTCTGTAATTAATAAGTCAGTTGTCTCCAATGCCTGCAGCCCACTCCTCATTCGGTGTGGATGGTCCTCACACAGCCCAAACCCAAAAGCAATTGGTGGAGTGATTTAAATCCTCTTGTCAGTGAGATAAACTACCTTCTCTGTCCTTCCAGCCTCCAGGGGGTCCCGCACAGGTCATAAAGTGACTACTATTTTCCAAAGGGATACATGCAGAATACATACCTGCAGAGTGACCTTTCAGTCTAATGGTGGTGCATTCTCCTCTTCACAGGGTTCCTCCCTCTTTCTCTCAGGATTTATCCCTGGGAATTGTGAACAATATTGCTCACAATCAGATCTTAAAGGCGAGCACAAAGTCTTAAAACCTTTCATGAGAGAGTCTCCCTCTTGATCCTGTAAAGAGAAGGAGAAATCTCTAAAGCTGGGGCGTTGTGCGAGATCACTCAGAGTCTCAACTAAGCTTCTCAGAATTATGCACAAGTGAGGCTCTAACTTCAGAAGTTGCTATGTTTTTTTTTAAAATGAAACAAGACAAAAACAAAACCATACAAAACTGAAGAAGACATGAAATTCTTTCTCACTTGTTTCATGAGGGTATGATTAAAGTGGAGTGGAATTCCCTATCAAGACCTACTTGTATCTAAGGTCTAAAAGGTCTTCATTACTCTGTTAAAGGTTAAGTGTGCTGCAACCTCCTTAGTACTAAAGGGCTTAGTCATACTAACTGAGGAAGTATTTCTGCCAAACTTATCAAAAGAATAGGATCAACATTCATACTAAAGTTGTATACAGCAGCCTCACTCCTGAGAGTATTGGCTTCGGTTTTTTATTGTGGATATCTGTGCTCTGCGGCAATTGAGAGCATGTAAAAAAGAGAAGAAAAATCTACTTTGAATTAGGTTTCCCTAGCAACTTTTTCAAGAGTGTTTCATTTGACTGATTTGCTATACATTCAAAAATTCCAAAGATGTGTCTTGGGGGCAACTATGGCTCCATTTGAAGAAAAAGTGACAGATTGGTTACAAAAATCTGCCCAACGTGTCAGGCGATCAGGCTGAGGCCACAGGATCGTTAGGGGAGGAGATGACGGAGAACACGAAGTGACTGAATTTTAAAGCTTTATTAATAAAATAACAATGGAGAGTGCTGGGGGTTCCCCACATCACTCAGAGGAAGAAAGAAACCATTAGTGTCCCAAGCCCTAACCCATTTTCATGCTCACACAAGCACTACCCAGGGCTGGCGAAGCTTGGGTGTAATGTACAAAGAAGGGGAGGGAGAGGTGGACGGGAGTTCTGTCTTGTGCACAGGTTGTCCAGGGTCCACAGTTGATCTTTGATTTGCTTCAGCTCTCAGGAGGGTTTTAAGTCCTGGGGTCTTTTGGGGGAGTTTAATTCAGAGACCTCTGTCCCCCTTACTCTTTGTACCAGTCCAAACTAGCTTTCTGCGGTGTCTGAAAACACACTGGCTTCAGGGACGCGGGACTCTATTTTCGCCATCACTGGCCTTCACTGTCTCACCAGTTTTGCAATCCCCTGCCCAGCTGACCTCCCTTTTCCCATGTTTGGTAGGGTTTGGGTAAGAAGCAGATGTGTCTGCATAGAGTCTGTTTGAGTGCTGTGACCTTGGACTGGAGCCCGCATCTTATCTTCGGGCTGAACTGAGAGCTTAAGCATTGAGTTAACTTGTTCTCTTCTCCCTTTCTCCCCTTTTGGCCTCTTGCAACCTGCAAAGGAATCTTCCGCTCCACACTCATAACTTTAATCCTTTAACCCTTCCCAGAATGCCTTGTGATGCTTGCAACAGCGTTGGCAACATACAATGCTGATCTGCCTCCCCAGAAGATCCTCTGAGGAAGGGGGCCACTGGTTTGTGACAAAAGTGAAATTGCTGTCTAACATCTGATTATCCTTCCAAATATTTTGTTGATAAGCTTTTGGGGGAGTACTGAAACAAAATTGTCACTGAGGCTTTGGAGAATGAATTAATCCCCCTTCCTTCCAGTGAGAGAATCTCCAAAGTACTGTATCTTAGCAGGTGTTCCATTTGATCCCCCTCTTCCTCCAGGTTCCAGCATAGGTTACACAAAAGTTGTACATTGCTGCCTTTCCTGAGAGTTGGAAAGGATGGGATTCTCTGGAAAAACCATCCACCCCCAAAAGCATCTCTTGTTTTGAGGTTTTCCAAGACTGGGAAGATCCCCCTGCCCAGTTCCTCTTCCCTCCCCCCCAGAAGACTTCAGGGTGGGCCCTCATCTGGGAGTGAGCAACCTCAGAAAACAAATACTTGAGATAATCGAGGAAGGATATTCAGTATAACTCGCTTATTGTCCTAGGGACAAGTTTATCCTTTACTCAAAATAAATAAATCAACACTATGAGAACCTTCGAAGCATCAGAAGATGAAGGGTGCAATAGACCATCTCCTACATACTAGAATAATAGGAACCAGTTCTGTGGAGAGCCAAAATTTTGTAGAAGGGTACAGGATTCCACAAAATGCTTTGTCTTGCAAAGAGAAATGTAGCTTGCAACCCATTCAACAAATCCATGGTGGAAATACAGTAGAATTTCAGAGTTATGAATACCTCAGCAATGGAGGTTGTTCATAACTCTGAAATATTCGTAACTCTTATTGTTATGGTGGTTATGTCAAAAGTTTACAACTGAATGACTAATACAACTTTGAAACTTTACTATGCAAAAGAAAAATGCTGCTTTAACCATCTTAATTTAAATGAAACAAGCACAGAAACAGTTTCCTAACCTTGTTAAATCTTTCCCTTTGTTTTTTTAATAGTTTACTTTTAATGCAGTAGTATACTGTATTTGCTTTTTGGGGGTGGGAGAGCAAGTCTCTCTGTTGCTGCCTGATTGCATAGTTCCGGCTCCAAATGAGGTGTATGGTTGACAGGTCAGTTTGTAACTCTTGTGTTGGTAACTCTGAGGTTATACTATACTGAAATCTGTCATTACAGCATCATCTTCCCAAAGCTTCAGAATATGAAAATAAATCTCCTGAAGATCTACTGAACATATGATCAGGAGGAGTCATCATCCAAAGATACTTTAGATTCTGCTAGCATAAGAAACATTTTTAATACAAAATATTTTTGACACATTTCGATAGGAGTATTCACAAATGCTATATCATCCCTCTCTTCAAGTGAAAGGTATATGTCTACTCTTGTTAGGATGACCTTCTCATTATGTCCAGGGCCCAGTAGCCACTGTTAAATCATTCAGAAACACGGCTTTGGAAGGGTCAATTACAGTCTTCAAAGAACTCCAGTATGTAAGTTATATCCAAGACCATATCTATTTCAGAAAAAAGAGAGAAGAATATGGTCTTATTTACCAAACATTAGCACACCTCTACCAAGATAAAATATTTGACTCCAGTCCTGGGCAAGTTGATCTCATAAGTGGATACCTAGCAAAGTTATGGTTTCACTTCCAGCCAGCAACTGAAGTAAATCAATATATAAAGATCTTGGTCCAGATCCAGTATTACAATCATTTGGTAAATTCATTCTAAATATTATTAAAGAGCTACCTGATGTCAGGTTCAGAGAGGCTGGTCCTCAGCACAGATACCAGAACTCAAGTAGGGAGAACATATCTGGATTTTTATGTGACTTTTATATGATGAGGGTATGAATATGTCCCAAAGAAGGTGACATCGACTATGACCTGTCTTGTGATGGAAAGCAGAAGATTCTGGAGCCATTGGTTAGGGAAGTGGTGTAGTCTAGAAGGTTTTGTTTTTGTCGAACATTGGTCCATCTTTTGTGGGGAGAGGGGGTTGGATGGCTTCCACCTCACTGGAAGGGGGACCAATCTCCTCAGGACAGGCTGACTAGAATAGTCAGGAGGGTGCAAAACTAATATCAAAAGTGGAGGGTAAAAAGAGGGTAGGTATGAGCACTCAGCACAAAATCGAGATGTTAAGAACAAAATTAATCAAGAAAAAAAGGACCTGAAGAGAAGAAATTCTTGTATTGTGCATGCACCAGTGCAAGCAGCCTGGGTAACAAACAAAAGGAAGTGGAGTCATACATTTATGAGAATAAATTCGATCTAGTTAGTATTACTGAAACCTGGTAGGATGATCCTTGCTATTGGACTGCTAAAATCAGTGATTATAACCTATTTAGGAAAGATCAAGTGGGCTAAAGGGGAGTTGGGGTGGCACTCTATGTCAAAAATGGCATTACCTGTTTCTCACTCATTGATAACTCAGAAGAAAATGATCTTAAATGCATATGGATCAATGTCAAAATAGATAAAGCATAAGATGAGGTATTAATTGGTGTCTTTTACAGACTGCCAAATCACATTAGGGAACACAAATACCACCTCTTTACGCATTTATCTATAATGTGTAAGGAAAAAACCTGTGTGATCATGGGGGAATTCAATTTGAGTGACAGAGTTTTTGGAAGTCTCATGCTACTAGTACTAAAACATCCTTGGACTCTGAAAATAATAGATGTCAATTTCCTAACTCAAAAAGTGTTACAGCCAACACAGGGAATTCTTTATTAGACTGTATCCTAATAGATAAAGAGTAACTGATCACAAAACTAAAAATGTTAATGGTAGCTTAGGTACAAGTGATCCTAAGTTGATCACATTTATAATATCTCTCCCCACAACTACTGAAACAACTTTCTTGGTAGTTACAGGGGTCACCAGATATGAACACTAGCTCTCAGGGAGCCTTCTCCTGTACCAGATCCTTAGCCGCAAGTCCAGGAATTGTCCCTGGATGCCCTAGAGCCCACTTGCCCATCGGTGCCCTTTCAGATACCTGAACTCTCTCTGGCTGATGCAGCTTCATTGGTTTCCTGTCACTTTTTCAAGCTAATTCCCAGATATACTTGTTCATTCCTCAATCCAGGCACACGATGGCCATCCTCTACTAATTTATAACTCCTCATCCATCTGAGATACTGGGTCCTCCAGTGGGTCAACATCTGAAAAAATTTTAAATTCTGTTGACCCTCCCCCAATGTTCCCTTTAATTTTTTACATCCATGTGCGGAATGAAATGTGTTAGACGTGCACCTATGGAGATGTTGTTCTTCGAGTGCTTGTTCATTTGTATTCCACAGTAGGTGTGCATGCTCACCAGATGCACCAGTGCCGGAAGTTTTTCCCTCAGCAGTACTCGTAGGGGGAGCGCTGCTGCAATCCCTGGAGTGGTACCACTATGTCACACTATAAGGGGAGCCGCGTGCTCCCCCATCCTCAGTTCCTTCTTGCCACCAGTGACGGTGCATCAGTACTACTTGCTCTAGCTTTGCTGCAGCTCGTCCCAAATCTCGTCTTGTTCAGTAGTACCTGTTTCAGTTAGTCCGTTAAAAGTTCTAGTTTAGCTAGTTAGAGTTTGGGCCAGGGTATGCCCCAGGCCCCAAGGTTTAAATTGTGCAAGTCTTGTAGGCGTTCGATACCCAGAAGTGACCTGCACACCGACTGTCTCTGCTACCTGGGCGAATCCCATATCAGTGACTGCTGTAAAATCTGAAGGTCCTTCAAACTCAGGATGAAAAAAGAGAGAGACATTAGACTTTGGGCCCTTCTCATGGAGTCGGCACTAGCTCCCACCCCAGTGCATGGAGTGGAATCGGCACTGGGCACTTAGTTGTCAGCACGCAGCGATCCCCTGGCACCTTCTGGTGGCTGGCACTGCTCCCCATCGAAAAAGCAGAGGAGGGCTTCATTGTCTCAGAAGTGTCGAGAGAAGGTACGGGGAAAGGCTAGACCCACGTCAGGCAGCCCTGGTTCCCCCCCAGGCTCTAGCGCTCCGACTCAGGTCGAGCGGAGCAGCCCGGCTGCGTCGACTCAGACCTCTCTGGCTGAACTCCGCATGCCTTCGACTGGAGGCCCTGCAGGTGGCCAAAGATGATATGACCCTGCAGATGCCTGGGGCACTGCCAGCACCCAGATCCCGCTCTAGAGGCAAGCCACCGCTGGGATCTCAGCAGTCAACGCCAACCCGACGCAGATCCTGGTCAGGGGACCACTCTTGGACTCGTTCATTACCCAGCGTCCTGTCAGGGCACAGCCCCCAGCCTCCGCTCTGGTTGCCCTCCAGGCTGTCTGGTAGGGTGCCGTCGGAGCGGAGCTCCAGGCAGCGCTCCACACCGAGAACAGGGTATCGGCAGGACAGTCACCAACACCACAGAGGATCCCACTCTAGGAGGAGCTACGGGAGTTGCTCCCGACATGGCCGCCGTTGCTGGTAACACTTCGACTCTTGCACGTTGAGACACCAAGCTCATGACTCCCGGTGGGGATTGCCAGCTCCACGTCAGCATGGATCCAGGCGTTGAAGCGTCTCGACTAGCAGCAGCTCGAGGCAGCGCCGTTCCTCAACGCTGGAGTCCAGATACCATGGCAGACGTCATGCTCGGCACCACTGCACCTACCATACGCACAGCACCGACAGGTAATTGACAACCCCAACCTTGTCATGCACGCAGCGCCCTATGACAGTCGGGCCAATCTGAGCAGCTGGTGCCGTTGGCGTCGCACCAGGGCCAATGGCAGGGACCCCCTTGGAAGGACCAGTGCTGCCAGTGGACCCCTTGTTCCTCCGTGCACGTCCTGCAAGGCCCTCAGTCATTAGCTGGAGCATCAGAGGCTCCGTCAGCCGTGCTATCCAGACCTCCAAGGGACACATCTGCGGGTCACGGCTTCTCGGCACCGCAAAAGGAGTCTGACCAAGGGGCGGATGCCACGGCACTGGCCAGCACGCAGAGCCAGGTACCGGCCCCTTCCTCTCCACCAGAGGACAAGATCGTAGCCCCTGCCCCTCTATACCGCAGGAGGACTTTAGGGCCCATCAGAAACTGTTAAAGCAAGTAGCAGCCAGTCTCCACCTCCAAGCTGAGGAGATGGAGGGACCCTCATACTCACTGTTCAATGTACTCTTGTCCTCAGCACTGGGCAGAGTGGCCCTCCCACTCCATGAAGGGTTTGCCAACATCTCTAACACCCTCTGGCAAACACCAGCCTCTCTTGCCTCGATATCGAAATGGGCAGAGTGCAAATACTTCATGCCCACGAAGGGGCACGAATATTCCTATACCCACCCGGCCCCCAACTCCCTAGTGGTAGAGTCTGTGAACCAGAGGGAGAGACAAGGCTAACCAGGTCCCGCACCCAAAAATAAAGACTCCAAAAGGCTGGACTTGTTTGGCAGGAAGCTTTATTTGTCCGCTAGCTTCCAGCTTAGGGTGGCCAACCACCAGGCCCTCCCCAGTCGTTATGAGTTCAACTTGTGGGGATCACTGCTGAAATTTGAACCCTCCGTTCTGGAGCATGAAAGGAAGGATTTTAAGGCACTGATGGAGGAGGGCCCTACTGCTACAAAAGCTGCTCTGCAGGCAGTGTTGGATGCGGCTGACATGGCTGCTCAGTCCATGGCCTTGGCCGTGTCCATGCGTAGGGCATCATGGCTACTGTTGTCCGGGCTCTCAGCAGAGGCGCAGTCCATGATGCAGGATCTTCCCTTTGACGGCAAGGACCTGTTCGCAGAACAAACGGACGTGAGGCTCCATGGCATGAAGGACTCACGTACCACCGTTCAAACCTTCGGGCTCTACATTCCACCCAAGGAAAAGCCCAAGTCGCAAGCCTCCATTCTGGCGCCTCAGTCTAGATACAAGCCTGCCTACAAGAGGTCCAAAACTCAGAAAAGGCGACTTCAGAGGCAGTCTCACTGCCCCGCAACCTGGGCCCTCCAGGAGAAAGCAGAAGGGCAAGGGGCGGTTTTGACTGGTTGTGGGAGGGTACCCCGGTAACCCCGAAAGGACCCTCTCACCAATAAAGTTGGGTTTCAGCAACTGCTTGTCTGCGTTTCTTCTGGAATTGTCTCGAATAACATCGGACCAATGGGTCCTCAGCACCATTTCCCAGGGTTATACGCTACAGTTTGTCTCACCCCCGCCCTCCCTCCTCCCTTCCTCAGTCAGCAGGGGGAACCCGTCGCATGTACCCCTGCTGCGGCAGGAAGTGGGTCAGCTCCTCAGCTTGGGAGCCATGGAGGAGGTTCTGTGGGAATTCTGGGGGAAAGGATTCTACTCCCTTTAGTTCCTGATCCCCAAGACGAAAGGGGGACTCAGGCCCATCCTGGATCTGCGAGGCCTCACTCGGTTCATGGCAAAATGCCGGTTCCGCATGGTCTCCCTGGCATGTATCATACCCTCCCTGGACCCTGGCGATTGGTATGTGGCCCTGGACCTCCAGGACGCTTACTTCCATATCCACATATTCGAGGGGCACAGATGCTTCCTCCATTTCCCAGTGGGACAGGACCACTACCAGTTTGCGGTCCTTCCCTTTGGCCTGTCCACTGAGCCCAGGGTATTCATAAAGTGTGTCAGTAGTGGAGGCCTACCGCAGATGTCGAGGGGTACAAATATTCCCCTACCTTGACTACTGGCTGCTCAAGGGCACCTTCCGATCCCAGGTTCAGATCCATGTGGACCTGCTCTTGGCCATGTGTGTCAAACTGGGCCTCCTAGTAAACGAGGCCAAGTCGACATTGTTCCTGGTGCAGCGCACAGAATTCATAGGCACTCTCCTGGATACCTCCAAGGCCACAGCCTCCCTTACCATGGACAGGTTCCTCACCCTGAGGGGGCTTATAGCCTCGGTCACAGAGTTTCCTATTACCACGGCCAGGGCATGCCTACAGCTTCTGGGCCACATGGTGGTGTGCAAATACTTGGTCTGCCATGTCAGGCTTCGGATGAGGCCCCTCCAACTCTGGTTGGCCTTTGAGTTCTCCCAGGCCTGGGACAAACTAGACAAGGTCCTCTCGTTACCTGCATGGGTGATCGCCACGCTTCAATGGTGGTCCTGCCCAGGCAATATGATCCAGGGAATTTCCTTCCAGACCCCACCTCGTCACTAGACCTAGTGTCCGACACGTCGGACCAGGGCTGGGGAGCCCACTTAGGGAACTCTCAGACCCAAGGAATATGGTCAGCAAAGGAGCTATCCCTTCACGTAAATGTCAGGGAGCTCAGGGCGATACCATTAGCTTGCATGGCGTTCAGCTCACAGCTGCGCGACAAGGTGGTCAGAATACTCATAGACAACACCACTGCAATGTTTTACATCAACAGGCAAGGCGGGACGCGGTCCTTGGCCCTATGCCTGGAAGCCCTCAACCTCTGGGAGTTTTGTATAGCCCCCGACATCTCCCTGAAGGCCTTCCACCTACTGAGCATCAACAACACACAGGCCGATCGCCTGAGCAGGGTTTACTCCACCCAACACGAGTGGTCACTTCACTCGGAGGTCACTCACCAGCTCTTCTGAGTGTGGGGCTCTCCCCAAGTAGACCTGTTTGTGACTTGGCAGAACCGCCATTACCACGGGTTCTGTTCCGGGGGGGAGTGCGGAGGAACGTGATCTCTGATGCCTCCTCGTGTCATGGTCGGGCCAACTTTTTTATGCTTTTCCCTCATTTTCCCCTCATTGACAAGGTCCTGGAGAAAGTAAAAACAGACAAAGCATGTGTCCTCCTAATCACTCCAGCTTGGTCCCGGCAGCATTGGCACGGGATCCTCCTAGGCTTACTTGTGGCCCCTTCCCAGCTGTTGCCGCTCCGCCAGGACCTCCGCTCCCAGGACCAGGGCCGGCTCCTCCACCCCAATCTGGACACACTCCATCTGACAGCCTGGCTGATCAGTGGCTAAATGCGAAGGAGAGAGAATGTTTGGAGGGGGTCAGGTGTGTCCTCCTCGAAAGTAGGAAGCCATCCACGTGCCAGACCTACCTGACAAAATGGTCCAAGTTCTCCAGGTGGGCGAGTGAGCGGGGTGTTTCCCCAGCGTCTTCCCCACTCCAGCTTATCCTTGAGTACCTTCTTTCCCTTCAAACTCAAGGCCTGGCCCCTTCCTCTGTCAGGGTGCACCTGGTGGCTATTTCGGCATTCCATCCGCCGATCCAGGGCTGCTCAGTTTTCTCCCATGCCATCACCAGGCGTTTCCTCAAAGGGCTAGACCTGTCCTTCCTTTGTGCTAGAACGCCTGTCCCTCCGTGGGATCTAAACTTGGTGCTGTCCCACCTCACGGGGGCCCTGTTTGAACCCCTGGCCACATGTTCGTGGTCTCACCTTTCCTGGAAGGTAGCCTTCCTTCTGGCCATCACATCAGCCGGGCGAGTCTCAGAGCTTAAGGCCCTGACCTGCAATCCCCTTTACACAGTCTTTCACAAAGACAAGGTTCAGCTCCGCCCGCACCCTGCATTCCTTTCCAAAGACATCTTCCTACCTGTCCTCTGCCCCAAGCCGCATGCTTTTAATGAGGAACGCCACCTCCATACTCTCGATGTGCGCAGGGCGCTTTCCTTTTATCTGGAGCAGACTAAACCATTCCGTAGGTCTTTGCAACTCTGTTGCCTCGGCAGAGCGCATGAAGGGACAGCTGATCTCCACCCAGAGACTGTTTCAGTGGATCACGTCGTGCATCCGGACATGCTACGACCTAGCAAGGGTTCCTGCACCACCTATCATGAGGGTGCACTCAAGAAGAGCTCAGGCCTCATCAGCTGCCTTTGTGGCCCACGTCTCTTCCAGGACATTTATAAGGCTGCTACCTGGTCCTCAGTACACACATTCACGTTGCACTATGCTATCGTCTCCCACGCCAGGGATGATGCCATTTTCGGTAGGACTGTGCTCCAGCCAGGGAATCCATAAACTCCTTCCCACCTCCATCACACATAGCTTGTAATCGCCTACTGTGGAATACACATAAGCAAGCCCTCGAAGAAGAAAGGACAGTTACCTGTTTTGTAACTGGTATTCTTCGAGATGTATTGCTCATGTCTATTCCACATCCTGCCCTCGTTCCCCACTGTTGGAGTTGATCAGACAAGAAGGAACTGAGGGTAGGGGGAGTGCATGGCTCCCCTTATAGCACAACATAGTGGTGCCACTCCAGGGGTCGCAGCAGTGCTCCCCCTACGAGTACTGCTGAGGGAAAAACTTCCAGCACCAGTGCACGTGGCAAGCACGTACACATACTGTGGAATAAACATGAGCAACACATCTCGAAGACCACCAGTTACGGAACAGGTACCTGTCTATGCATGGCGGGAGTGGGAATGAGAGGTTTGGAAGGGGTTCAGGGCTGGGACAGAGGGTTGGGGTGCAAGGGTGAAGGCTCTGAGGTGGGGCCAGGGATGGAGGGGCTTGGGGTACAGGCTTCCCCGGGGTTGCATCAGGGAGAGAGGACTCCCCCCAGCTTTCTCTCACCGCTACAGCCCAGGGCCGGGGGAGAGGCGCCTCTCGCTGTCTGCAGCAGCTTCAGGGCCAGGGGAAAGGTGTCCCTCACCGGCCGCAGCAGATCCAGGGCAGGACCAAGGGAGAGGTGCCAGCCGCAGCAGCTTTGGGTGCAGGGCTGGGGGAGAGACATGTCTCCCTCCCAGGTGGCTCTTGATAGCCTGCTGCATGGCCACGTGGCTGCGCAGCTTAGAGGAATTTAGCCCTCCCCCTATGAGGTCTCCCTGTAACCCCCTTTTTCTCCCTCTCCTCTGGAAATGGAGGCTTGCCAACCTGGAAAGCTTTAACTTGTAGTAAGTGAAATGTTGGAGATATCTGTACTTTTTTTACTTTTATGGAGCTATGTTAATTTTTCTGTCTGGATTCTTGGGATTAAAATTGTATTACATTTATTTAATCCATTTGTCACCTTGACAAAAATATACTGAAAATGAATTGCTATAAGATAACGCTTTTTTCATTAATTACTAAAAAATCTGTTTCTTGGTGTAATAAGACAATGAAGTTCATGAAGTCTGATCTATGTAAAGTTCAAGCAGAATATATTTTCAGTGGTTTAGGTATAAATGATGTTTTCAGGCACTGAGCATAATCTCTCATTACTGGTATGCCACATGCACTCTACTTTGATGGAAAAACTATATTAATGTACCGTTAAAAGTTGCAACATTAAGCACTTATTCAGGAGATCCCAATGGTAAGGTTTCATTCATAAACTTCACTTCCCCTTCTTACAGGATTCATACTTGTAGCATCATGTAGTACTGTATACTGCTTTGTGTATACCAGACAGAGTCCATGGAAGTAATTTATATTCAAGATTGTAATAAAAATTGTACGGTATTTTATTTATTAAATATCTGAATACATTTTATAATACAGTAACTATAGTTACACTGCAGTGAAAGCAGTACTGTATATACTGAATGTATACTGCAGTTACAATTTAATTACACTGCAATCATATTTTTGATAGCTGCAGTTAACTACTGTGCTGATATACTTATTACCCTATAATTTAATACATTACTCTGTAATTACTTTATTATACTTTACATATATATTCCTAATACAAGATACTATAACCAGAAGGTTAACTACCTGGATTACATTTTATAATTACACTGTAATTGCAGTCATTTCCTGGTGTCTTAACTGTATACCATATTAGGTATAATTTCATTTGACATAACCTATATTATTGTGGCAAATTGCCAGCACTATTATGATGGGTCTCGTGCTTTCTCTTCTTTGGGGGGGTTCAGGGCGCCATTTCTTGCCCCTGAATTGGAATATTAATTGCCCCACTAGTGTCCTTGAGGAGGGGAGTGGAGAGGGAGGGACCTGGGCCCACCCTCTACTCCAGGTCCCAGCCCAGGGGCCTGAGGATAGCGGTGAACCACTTGAACTGGCGGTTCCTTCCCCTGGGCTACTTCCCTCTCCTGCCCTTCAGCTTGTGCGGGGGCTTCCTGTCCTCTCTCTGCACAAGCCAGGTGCCCCTGCTGCCCTCTGGCCATGCTGTATCACAATTATAAAAAAAAAAGTCCATTTCAGAGGGAGTAATTTAAGGCAAATTTGACTATTTTCAAGAGTTGTCTGCTGTGTTAGTATTAAATTTGTCTGTCATATTTTCTTGCTTAAGTAAATTAGCTCATGGACAGCATTATAAAATATCAGAAGTGACAAATATAAAAAGAAGAGTATGTGTGTTTCAAAAACAACTTGCTTCCCTACAATTGCTATTAAGTGAAATTGTACATGTATGATTTTGGCCAATATACAGGTTCTGCTTAGAATGACTTTAAAGATTTCAAAGTTTAGCAGTATGTCCCGATAAGGAACAATTGTCAGTTCTGACATTTGCTTGATGGATTTTAGTTGTCTTCATGTCCAGGCAGCTAGTCCCAGAACATGTCCTTAAACTTGCAGATGTTTTGTGCTGCCATCAGGGAGAGGAACCCTAAAATATTTATGACATTACCTTTGTGAATTTACAAATATTTTATTCACATAAAGCTGTATATTATCTATCTGATTTTATAGAATAAACACCTTGAAGTATCTATTCTTTTTAAAAGATTTACCTTTCACAATTTTATTTTATCTTATTCATCCTATTTTCTTTTTTCTCAGTCTCCTGGCTAATTAATTTTAATAAATATTTCTTTTATGGAAGAAATGTAAAGTCTTATTTCTGAGAGGCTCCAGGAATAGAAATAGTACATGTGCAAAGAAAATGAAGTTAGTTGGTAGATATATATATGGTACCTTGAAATTCTGTGTACTTTACTGTGTGTTAATTAAGCATCAGGTTCTGCCATCGGATGCACATTTGCAACACTTATTTGCATTGATTAATAAAGTGCTATAGGAATTTTAGTTGTGCACTCTAATTGTGCCTTAATAGAGTTTGTTGCATTTAATCATATTTTTTATTTTATATGAATCATAAAAAGACAAATTATGGGGAAATAACAAACCAAAACTCAACAAAATTATCAACTTTCATACTAGCTTCATCCAAGATGTTTATATAACGTAAAGCAGACAACCTACATGTATTTTTCTTGGGTATTTTTTCCTTGCCTCCTCACAATATAAGGAGCTGTACATGTTTTTAATCCAATTATCTTTCAAGTCCAGCATAAAATTTGCAGATTATACTGTGTATTAAATCTGTGTTCTTCCTGTTTTGAAGGCATCAAAGCTTCCAATGTCAATAATTATAGTAGGAGTTGGACCAGCAGAGTTTGATGGTAAGTGTTCTGATATCAATGTTTTTCCTAAATTGCTTAGCCCTTATATTTCAATAATATATGGGTCTTCAAATAAATTCTGTGCTTTTTAAAGAACAGCATAATATGGAACAAGCTATGAGCAATGTTGAAGTTTCCAGCTGACTTGATGATTAATAGCTCAACATGCTTACAAGCCTGCATGTGGAGTTATTTTGCCCCTAAGGACACCTGTTCAGTTCACAAAACCATATGTGGGCTCTTCATTTATAATGCTCCACAAGCTGTTATGTAAAAAGAGAAATGCAGAGAAGGAGGTAGGATATGCTCAAGAAGTTTTGCTGAATAGATACTTAGTTATTTGCGCAGTTTCAGATGGCTGGTAGTATTGACTGTGTGCCTGATCCTTCTAACTGCAGTAACCAAATAAACAAAAGAACTTTGAGTAAATTTAAGATATTATCTAGATAATATTTAATTTTCATATAATAAATGTGGTGGTTATTGTCTCTTGATTTGGCACTAGCATCGTTTAGCAACAGTGTTAGAAGAATAGTATAGTGTCAACAAAAAAGTACCAAAATTATTTTAAAATTCTTCCAAACTTTAGAGCAGAATCCTGACCCTCAATCCCCAGACAGGTACAGAAAACCCCAAATGCACCCAAAACAACATCCGAGCTGTAGAGAGGCCACCTGAGTGGGCCTGCACTTCTCCAGCATTCTACAAAGCTATATTGTATGGCAGATATCAGCACTTCAACACAGAGCTGGCAGGTGAAGAGCAAGAAGTGTGCAATTGGTCTACAGACATGAAAGCTATTGAACATCATCCCTTGACCCCGTTAGAGAGGTGGAGAATGGGGGCTACAGTTACTACTGCAGCCCTGAGGTTGCAGTTGTAGCTCCAGAAAATGTTGACCTATATTTAGGCTTGGCAGAAGTCGGTTGTTACTTTTTTTTTGTATAATTTTAACAGATAATATCAATGTTTGTTTTTAAGCATTTTTTTGTGTTTATCAATTATATTTTCACTGTTACATGGAATTATGGGGTTTATGCATTTTTTTTCCTTGTTTTAACTATTTGAATTTTCATACTTGCAGTAAATTAGAGGATGGTCAGACAAATGGTTGCAGTCAGGCAATAATTTTTCAATGACAGTAGATGTTGAGATTCTAAAGCTTTAGAACCATTAAAACACAAATTGTCAATATCGGATATCAAAATATGCAAAGTAAATCTCCTTAAATCAAATGTTATGTTCTCAAGCAACATTTTTCTTTACCTATCTGTAAATTTTGATCATCAATGGAAGTATTACTTTTATTTGAGGGGAGGGGTGTGTGTGTGTGTGTGTGGTGAAATTGACATTTACCAACATTTATCTGTTAAAACAACTTAGTCCTTCCATGCCTACCCACGTTTGTATAAAATGGATATGTTTTCATTTGTCTTCAAGCAAAAAGAAGCCATACTTGCAATATCTCAATACAGTAAAAAGTATGGCAAGGTTAAAAAGTGACTATCACTAATAGAGAATAGAACTTGCAGTTCATGTGCTTATAATTGTCTGTCATAGGATCAAAGTAATGGCTCTACTGGATCAGTCCAATGGTCCAATTAGTGCCATATTCTATCTTAAATTGTAACAGGTACCAGATGCGTTAGTGAAAGATGCAAGAAACCCTGGAGTGGTCAATAATGAAATAACCTGCCCATAGGAGATTTTGTTCTCAACCTTTCAATTAGAGGTTGTCTTATACCTGAGAAAGGACAAAAAACCTAGGACTCAGATCCAGTAATGAAACAACAGAAAAGATCACCATGAATAAGACAGGACTAGAAAAGTAGGGATCAGCAGGATAAGATACATACTATCAAGTTTCACCCAAACTGAGTGTCCAGAATTAAACAAATCCATTTTTTCCTCCATGCCAGTCCTGGAAACACTGATCCAGTGGTACCATCATGCACTGAAGAAGTTGCAATCCCCGTACACCTTACTAAACATATGGCAATGATGAATACCTGATTGGCCACATGTGAACTAACAGGAAACATTACACATTTTTATATTTTCTCTTAATCACTAATGCAAAATTTGCTATGAATCTTGAAAAGGGCTTCCTAATATTAGGTGGGGATGGGGGTTAGACCAACTTAAAAAGGAGGATGCAAAGCACTGATAGGCTATTCTGCTAGGAGAGGGAGCATCTTTCTGTCCTGAACTGGAGGAAACTAAGTATTTGTCTTCATTCAGAGTGCCTAAACATGGGGGAGGGGGAGAATGGAAAACAAGAGACTCCTATAAATCTTCTGCTTTTAACTAGCCAGCAAATGAATCTCCAGAGCATTTTCTTCCCAGAAAAGAACTTGGGAATCATCAGTTACAGAACTATAGGCAGTTCTCTCAAACTGAACCCTCAAACTTAAATAAAATTTACAGCTGTGAGTTAAAAATGATCATCCAATGATGTCGGCTGATCAGAGGATAGAACTAGGGCTGTCCAAAACTTGGGTTTTCTAGTTAGTGAGAAATTGATATTTCAGAGATGGGATTAATTTCAAGTCAGACCAAAATCAAAAATTTTCAAAATGTCTCATGAACCAGAAATCCCCAAAAAAACCTGGAAACACCAGCACATGGTGTTTCCCAAACAAAATATGTCCCCCAAGATTAGCAGCTCTGACTGAGATTGACACTATCAGTTTCACCATTATCATCAGCAGTGGAACTTACAAGAATGTCAATTTCAGTCAGTAGCTGCTGGGCTCCCAGAGTGTATGACTCTGGGGCAGCCAGACCATACGGATTGCCCAGGCTGCAGATCACAAGGCTTCCAGACACCTCAGCCAGCTGGCTCCCGAGGCTGCCCACTTGGGATTTGGGCAGTACAGGGAGCCAGCTATCCCAGGCATCTGGAAGCCCTGAGTCCAGGGCCCAGGCCAGTCCACATGGCAAGGCTGCCACAGATCCTGTGAGCCCACCCTAGGACATCCCAGCTCAGCAGCAGGGGCCTGGAGGCCAAGAGCCTCTAGGGTTTCCAGGCTTCCAGCTCCACAGAAGTCCATGTGGTAAGGTTACCACAGACCCTGGTAGCTGGGAATCCTTGGTCCCAGAGCAGTCCATATGGTGGAGCTGCGGACCCTGGATTCTGTGGGGTAGTCCACAGGGTAGGTCTGCCTCAGAGCCACAGACCCTGGAAGCCCAGGTTCTTCTTCGAGTGATTGCTCATATCCATTCCAATAGGTGTATGCGCTGCGCGTGCACTTTCGTCGGAAGACTTTTACCCTAGCAACTCCAGTGGGCCGGCAGGTCGCCCCCTAGAGTGGCGCCGCCATGGCGGGTAATATATACCCCTGCCGGCCCGCTCGCTCCTCAGTTCCTTCTTACCGCCGTGTCAGTCGTTGGAACTGTGGAGCGCGGCATAGCTGACCTCCACGTCCCTAGCTTCTTTTCCAACACAACGCGTATACTATGTGAACAAGCAAGGCGGAACGAGATTCTCTCTCTTTTGTCAGGAGGCCATGCGTGTGTGGACTTTTGATAGCCCAATTCAGTTCACCTAGTCGCTTCCTTCCTCCGCCAGGGGCTCGGAATACCCTGGCGGATCGTTCAGCGGTCCTCTTGCTCCCCACGAGTGGTCCTTCGCCCGGACACTCGCCTTGCGCTCTCGGAGTGGGGGCTTCCCACATGGACCTCTTTGCATCCCGCAGGAACGGAAGTCCCGACTGTTTTGCTTTGTCCCAAGGGCGAGCCCGGCTCGTGGCAGACGCCCTTTCGGTAATTGCATGGGTGACGCACCTCTTTATGCTTTCTTCTGTTCCGTTGAATTCTCCAAAGGTCCTTCTGAAGGTGCGCAGGGAGGGCCCCCGCGTTGATTCTGATCGCTTCCGGCGTGCCCGAGCAGATTGGTTCCTCGTGCTGTTGGACCTGTTCGGTACGGAACTCTGTTCCCCTGCCCTTTACCTGGATCTGATCACTGGCAAGACCACGTCGGGCTTTGCCACCCGACCCTGTCCAGTCGCTGCACCTCTCAGCGTGGCTCCTGCGTGGCTGACTAGGTTCCGAGTTGCATTGCTCTTCCCCCATGAGGCAGGTCCTTCTGGGAAGTAGGAAGCTGTCTACTGGGCGACCAATACGTAGCCAAATGGACACGTTTACGTGCTGTGCGCGGAGGGGTGTTCTACCCACCAAGTTCCATCCATCAGTCCTCGGAATACCTTTGGTCGCTCAAGCAGCAAGGCCTGGCGGTATCCTCTCTCCGGGTCCACTTAAACGGCTATCTCACCTTCCACCGGGAGCGACGGCCGCTCGTTTCTTCCACACCCGATGGTGACTAGTTCCTTAAAGGCTGGAGCGTCTTTACCCCCAGGTCCGCCCCACCAGCCCCTCTTGGGATCTCAACCTAGTGTTGTTCCCGTCTCATGTCCCCCCCGTTTGAGCCGCTGGTAGACGTGTTCCCTTCCTCTACTGTCCGGTGAAGACAGCATTCCTGGTGGCCATTCCCATTTTTGCTAAGGCGTGTTGTCAGAGCTGCATTGCCCCTCAGTGGTGGAGCCCCCGTATACGGTGTTTGCACCGGACAAAGTAACAACTGAAGACCGCACCCCGCTTTCTCCCAAATTGTTTCGGCCTTTCATGTCAACGCAGGACATATTCCTACCCGATTCTTTCCGAACTCATTCGTCTCCAGGGAGCAAACATTACACTCCTTCGAAGACGTGCGTGGG
>NC_133769.1:32247271-32429572 GCF_003597395.2 Chelonoidis abingdonii
AGAGAGAGATAATCGATACAATGTTGTTTTAAGCATTTTTTGTGTTATCAAAATTATATTTTCACTGTTACAATATGAAATTAGGGTTTAATTATGCATTTTTTTTCCTTGTTTTAAAAACTATATTGAAGTTTTCAATACTGCAGTAAATTTTAGAGGATGGCTCAGACAAAATGGTTGCAGCAGAGGGCAATAATTTCTCAATGACAGTAATGTTGAAGAATTCTAAAGCTTTAGAACCATTAAAACCACACAACTTGTCAAATATCGGATATATCAAAATATGCAAAGTAAAATCCCTTAAATAATCAATGTTATGTTCCCTCCAAGCAACATTTTCCATTATAACACTAATACTGTAAATTTGAATACATCAATGGAAGTATTAAAACTTTTATTTGAGGGAGTGTGTGTGTGTGATAGTGTGTGTGTGGAAATGATGACAGTTTACCCAACATTATCGTCGTTAAAACAAACTTAGTCCTCTCCATGCCTACCACGTTGTGTATAAATAGGATATGTTTTCCATTTTTGTCTTCAACAGCAAAAAAGAAGCCATATACTTTGCCAATATCCTCATAAGTAAAAAGTATGGCAAAGGTTAAAAGAGTACTACAACTAATAAGAGAAAGAACTTGCAGTTCATGTGCCTTATAATTTGTCTGTCATTAGGAGGAACATCAACAGTATGGCTCTACTGGAATCAGTCCAATGGTCCAATTAGTGCCAAAATATGCTAATCTTAAATTGTAAACAGGGTACCAGATTGCAGTAGTGGAAGATGCAAAGAAACCCTGGAGTGGTCAATAAATGAAAATAAACCTGCCCATCGGAAGATTTTATGTCTCTCAAACCTTTCAATTTAAGAGTTGTCTTAAGACCTGAGAAACGGACAAAAAAACCATAGCGACTGCCCAGATCCCAGTAAATGAAAACACAACAAGAAAAGATCACCACTGAATAAGACAGGAACTCAGAAAAGTAGGGATCAGCAAGGATAAGATACAATAACTCATCAAGATTTCACACCCCAAACTGAGTGTCCAGAATTAAACAAATCCATTTTTCCCTCCATTAGCCAGTCCTGCGAAACACTGACCAGTGGTACCATCATGCACTGAAAGACGTTGCAATCCCCGTAAAACCTTACTAAACATAATGGCAACTGATGAAATACCTTGATATGGCCAACATTGAACTAACAGGACATTACACATGTTTTATAATTTCCTTTAAAATATCACTAACTCATGCAAAATTTGCTATATCTTGAAAAGGGCTTCCTAATATTAAGGCTTGGGGATGGGGTTAGACCAAAACTTAAAAAGGAGGAAATTGGCAAAGCACACTGATAGGCTATTCTGGCCTAGGCAGAGGGAGCATCCCTTTCTGTCCTGAACTGGAAGAGAAAACTAAGTAATTATGTCTTACATTCAAGTGCCATAAACATGGGACGGGGGAAGAATGGAAAACAAGAAGACTCCTATAAATCTTTCTGCTTTAAACACTAGCCGACAAACTGAATCTCCCAGAGCATTATCTCTCCCAGAAAAAGAACCTTGGGAATCACATCAGTTACAGAACTATAGGCAGTTCTCTCAAAACTGGAACCCTCAAACTAAATAAAAATTTACAGCTGGTGAGTTAAAAAATGAATCATCCCCAATGATGTCGGCGTAAATCAAGGAAGAGAACATACAGCTGTCCAAACTTGGTTTTCTAAGTTATCGAGAAACTTGATATTTCAGAAGATGGGGACTTAATTTCACAGATCAGACCAAAATCAAAAAATTTTCAAAAAAATGTCTCATGAACCAGAAAATCCCCCAAAAAACCTGGAAACAACCAGCACATTGGTGTTTCCCAAACAAAATCATGTCCCCCCCCCAAGATTAGCAAAGCTCTGACTAGATTGACACTATCCCAAGTTTCACATTACATACAGCAGTGGAACTTACAAAAAATGTCAATTTCCAGTCATTAGCTGCTTAGGGACTCCCAGAGTGTATGACTCTGGGGCAGCCAGACATACGGATTGGCTCAAGAGCTGCAATCACAAGGCTCACAAGACACCTCAGCCAGCTGGCTCCCGAGCTCGCCACTTGGGATTTGGCAGTAACAGGGAGCAGCTATCCCAGGCATCTGAAGCCCCTGAGTACGCAGCCCAGCCCAAGTAACGCACATGAAGCTGCCACAGATCCCGTACCACCCTAAGGGACATACCAGCTCTAGCCAGGCAGGGGCCTGACGCGCCCAGAGCCTCTAGGGTTTCCAGCTTCCAGCTCCACAGAAAGTCCATGTTGGTAAGGTTAACACAGACCCTGGTAAGCTGGAATCCTCTGGTCCAGCAGTCCACTATGTGAGCTGCGACCCTGGATTTCTGTGGGTAGTCCACAAGGGTAGGTCTGCCTCAGAGCCCACAGAACCCTGGAAGCCCAGGCTTCTTCTTCGAGTGGATTGCTCATATACCATTCAATAAGGTTATGCGCTGCGCGTGCCACGTTCGTACGAAAGACTTACCCCCAGCAAACTCACATGGGTCCGGCCAAGTCGCCCCCTAGAGGGGCGCCATGACGCGGGTATATAATCCCCCTTGCCGGCCCGCTCGCCCTCAGTTCCTTCTTACCCGCCGTGTAAAGTCTTGGAAAAACTGTGAGCGGCGAACGCATAGCTGAACCTCCACGTCCCTCCAGCTTCTCTTCGTTTATTGTTTCTAAGTTCTAGTGTAGTTTAATTATAGGTTTACCTAGTCATAAGTATAGTCGGTAGTGATAGTCTGTATATAGTTAGCTGAGGTTCGGGAGCACTAGCCCTCTCGCCAGCCCCGGTGCCGGCTCCATCCCTGGGTTGCCAGGGTTCAACGCGTGCTCGGCCTGTACAAAAGCCGATGCACAGCGATCCCACGCCAGCGCACACGCCTCTTAAGTGCCCTGGCCGGGAATCGCACATATTATTCCGAGAAGTGCACATTCTGCAAGGCATTTAGGACCGGGACCCAAGAAGGAGGCCGACCACGCCTCCAAGACACTCCTGATGAAAGCGCACTGTTCCTAAACCTCGCCTTTTATATAGAGCGGACCAAACCGTTCCGTAAATCCACCCAACTCTTTGTCGCCGTAGCTGAGCGAGTTAAAGGGTTGCCAGTCTCCTCGCAGAGGATCTCCTCGTGGGTGACGTCCTGTATACGGGCGTGTTACGACCTGGCCCGTCTCCCTTCGGGCCATGTAACTGCGCACTCTACTAGAGCCAAGGCATCATGGTGGGGCTGCTTTGTTACTATAGTCCCTGGAAGACCAGGATCCCCAGTCCCAGAGCAGTCTACATGGTAGGTTTGTCCTGGAGCCTTGTCTCTAGAAGCCTATGGGCCCCAGCAACCCACTAGGTGAGTTGGCAGGGAACTTTTGCAAGGTCCAACAGAACACTATCTGTGAATGATCAAAAGTTCATTGAACTGGGCTTGCTTCTATAAGACATTTCAGGTTTGAAGAATAGGACATTTCCGTTCAACCAGTTCTAGATAGAACAACTTGCAAACCAAATTATAGCCAGAAAGTTGAGCATTTTAAAGACTTCAGAATATGGTGCATCTCATTAAAAATAACACTTGTACAATTAGCTTTGAATCAGTTTTCAATCCATCTACGCAGAATAAATGTGATACCACAAAACTCTAACTTGGAGCTCAATTCAGTGGGTAGTACAAAGATCACAACACTTTCTGATGTCTTCTGGAAATAGTTTACAAAAAAAAGTAACTTATGGTTGAAGGCAAAAAACTTCTCATCTTCCTAGACTTTAGTATTATGACCCAGCACAGAAGAAAATCGTTTACAAAAAGGATCTAATCACTTATGGTATTTTTACTTCAGTTTTTTTATTAGCTAAGCTTCAGGTGATATATACAGCAGTGATAGCCTCAGCAGCGAAACTGATGGAAAAAAATCAAAAAGGAAAAAATGAATGTCTGAGGAATCAGTGGCAGTGGATTTGCACAGGTGTCACTTAGAGCAGATTTTGACCTGCAGAACTCTTATTACTGGTTCTGATGCACAAGGAAGAAAAAAAAAATATCAAACTTCTATTTATATTCCAGGTTAGGTTCATGGAGAGAGAAAAAAATTACTTGTAAACTAAGCACATTTGCTCTCGAAATCATTGAGAGACCATTAGAGTGCGGTGTCGTTTTTAGTCACTTTTTAGAATAGAAAATCACTTTAGTTTGTCTAGTTCTATACATGTGGGGTATGAGTGTTTATTATTGTGCTGTAGATATTCACATGCAAATCAGTTATGCCCTGTCAAATTAAAAAAAATATGTAAACACTGAACAAATTCCTTACCTAAAGTTACGTGATCAATTTACTAGCATAATCTAAGAGTTTGTTACTACTAGACAGTGACAGTCATTACATTTCCAGATGCAAGGTTGAATCACTCCTGCCTCATGCCATACCAAAAGGTGTCAAAAGCTAAGGAAAAAGATTTCTTTACCTGGGAGAGAAATAGAGAATCATTTGTGAAATTTATTTTACCGATAAAGTTCAGTTAACTGAAGGAATGGGAGTTAGAAGAGAGTCCCACACTCAAATCTGGGATTAGGGCTACAGTGCTGTTTCCATGTTACTGCTACTCCAATTTATAGACTACAGCTCTAGAGTGGGGTCGGAGTTAAATGATCCAAAAAGTTTTGTACTGGCTTTCCATACCAGGGTTTATTTTGCACTAAAGTAGTAAATAAAACTATAAATACAAGAAACGTCGTTCTGTGAATGGTAGGAGGGTGCAAATTAACTACTGTACCTTATACATTTTGTATAAAAGGGGATCTTAAGAGATGCCTTAAATTAATAGAGAGAGAGGATTTTTGTTGCTGTGGGTTCAGAAGGATCTAAAATTTCTTTTTGATAACATAGTTTTGTTGGGTGGCTGAAATGGCAAGTGGATAAACTACCTTTTTTTTTTTTTTTTTTAAGCTATGGAAGAATTGGATGGTGATGTAGTCAGAGTCTCCTCAAGAGGAAAATATGCAGAAAGGGATATTGTACAGGTGAGAGAAATTATTATTAATGTGCATTGATAAAAGTAAACATTGTTCAAATTGAAGTATTTTGTATGTACTAGGAATATCGATGTATAAAATTTAAGAATGCATTAGATATTAGCTGATAATGCATTTCCCATTGAAGAAAGTGTTCAAAACAAGTACGCATCACCTAGTATTGTAACACTGGTCTACAATTTTTGAGAAGTCGTCTACTTCAGAGATAAAATGTGGTATTTATTATGTATTTTGATGTGCTGAATTCAAATGTGACAATTAAAACAACTGATTGGCTACTGTTTCTAAGATATTTAATTTTTTACATTTTATGTCTGTGTATATCGTGTAGATAGTAGAGTTTTAATCATAAATTGTAAACCTAGGTCTTTTCATGTGTTTATGGTTGCTTTAATGATACTATTTCACTGTCCTGTTTATGAACACTTCAAAAATCAGCAAAAGTTTATATAAATAACATTTATTTAATGAAACAAAGGCAAAGAACTATTATGTACATAGTTTAGCTAGTTCAGTGTTTACTCGGAGCTTCTTGCTTGGTCTTTTGCATTCATTCAATGGAAGCATTCTTATCACTGTCCAGCATAGTCTGCAAGCACTGATGGCTCCATTTGCCCTGATAGCGTTTCTGTTGTTGCAATGTCCTGGTGAAATCGCTCGACTGCTCGTCGCTCACTGCTCCGCAGTCTCGGTGGAAAACAAATCTAGATGAGAGTGCCAAAAATGTATTCTTTAGTGGACAATGTTGCACAAGGCTTTTGTATGCTAGAGGAGTTTTCCACCAACACTGATAGTTGTCTGCCTTGTTGTTTCCGAGAAAATATTGCCAAACTGGAGGCTTTCGCATGACGTCTTTTCCTTGCACGCAGTTGCATGGTCAAATGATATCTCGGAGAAAGTTCACGAATCTGAGACCAACAAGACACTTCATCTTAGCTTCATTAAGCTTGGAAATTTTCACGGATGGTACTGAAAAGCTGCTTGTGTGCCTTGACAAAGTTTTTCTCAGACCAGCTTTGATGTGTAAGGGTGGCAAAATCTTCCTTGATTCCAACAAGTGGTGGTGCTGACACTTTTCCTCACAGCTCCAATGATGTTGGTGGCATCTTTCTTGATGTAGTGGAATCTTCTTGCACGACTATACATTCGCAGAGAAAACAGCAGTACTTGTGTATCCAGTCTGAGACCAAGCAGAGAGGCACAATGTTTCAAATCGCAACAAAGCTTGCCACTATGTTGGTCATAGTTTATAACCTCAAAAAGTTGTTCATGTTGTCATAGGTTCTCATATGGATTGCATGACCGATGGAATTTGATGCCAAAACGTTGCCATTAAGTATGCAGCAAACAATTTAAGACTCGTTCTTCGATGAATCAATGACAGTCTCCCACTCATTGGATCGTGAACGTGTTGAGGGCTGCCATCCACCATCGATGTATGTTGCAGGCCTACAAGTTCACCTTCCATGAAGAAGAATGAAAAGATCCTGTTTGGATAGGTTCAGCGGAACATTGGAAACCCTAACATCACGCTGACAGGAATTCCACTGCTGTAGTCTGAGCCCAACAGCGTAGACTGAGCCTCAACAATTTTAAGCATCATTTTCGTTCTCAGTGACCCAGAATTAGTAAAGTTTGACTACATTTATTTCAGAAGCATTTTGGCTGTAGAGCAGTGTAATTCATGTTAATAATTCAGTTATTATATAGAGATGAAATCAAGGCAACCAAGTCTGAGTAACTACATGGTACATTAGAATTACCTTTTATCTGTTTTAGCCTCACAATATAGTGTTGTACTAACATTTGTCTTTCCACTTTTTTCCTGATTAACAGGGAACACTTCCTCAGGAATGAGTACTCATTCTTTACTCATCTTTAAAGACAACAGAAGTCAAACTACACTTGGACTCTGTAACACTATACCTAGGGCCCTACCAAATTCATTGTCCATTATGGTCAATTTCATGGCCATAGGATTTGAAAATTGGTAAATTTCATGTTTTCAGATATTTAAATCTGAAATTTCACAGTGTTGTATCCATGGGGGTCCTGACCCAAAAGGGGATTGGGGGGTCACAAACCTGTTGTAGGAGGGGTCATAAGATTGTCACCCTCATTTCTGTGCTAATTTCAGAGCTGGACTCTGAAGGCAGCAACCTCCTACAGCTAGGGTGTGGGGAGGAGTTCCCTGTACAATGTCCCCTCCCCAAGCAGCTGCCAAGGGAGGGGGACAGGAAGCGAGTGGGGAGGAAGGGGTGTGGAGCTATCTGCAGCCGGAAGAGATACTCAAGAGAAGCCCTGCAGGGAAGGAGCAAGTCCTGTCCCTCCTCCAGTCCAGCCAGAGCTAGGACCCCCCTTTGATGGGAATTCCAGCAGCACAGGGAAGATCAGATCCAACTCCACAAGCCTCCTCCAGCTGCAGGAACCTCGGGGGGGTTGTTGCCCCATCCCAGAGTGTCCTGCAGCAGCTGAAAGGCACCCGGAGGTGGGTCTGGTCTCCCCCTCAACCCAGAGCAGCTGTACAAGGGATGGACAAGTCCTGTCCCTTCCCAGGCCAGCTGGAGCTAGGAGCCCCCTTGCTGGGGCACTCCCAACAACAGGGGGAAGATTGGACCCACCTCCACAAGTCTCCTCTAGCTGCAGGAACCTCTGGGCTGCTGTCCAGTTCCAGAGCATCCTGCAGCAGGGGGGTAGGGGCACATCCTGTCCCTCCCCAGCCCAGCTGGAGCTAGGACCCCCCTTTGCTGCGGCGCTCTTAGGAACAAGGGGAGATTGGATTTCATAGCGAAGGGCTTGTTTCACAGTCCGTGGCACATTTTTCATGGCCATGAAATTGTTAGGTACTCTAACTATACATGTGAAAGTAACAAAGCTTTCTTCTTTGAGTCAGTGTCCATTCCTCTGTAGGTATGTACATGCCTCATGCACAGTTGTCAGAGATTTTTTTCCTCAGCAGTACTTATTGGGGCAGTGTCAGCCTCCTCTGGTGCCCCTGATGCCCCTCAGTTCCTTCCTTCCACCAGCGATGATTGTTGGAGCTCCAATCTTTGCATCTCCAAGTCTTACTTCAGTAGTACCTGTAGAGTTAGTTTTTAGTCTAATGTAATGTATTTGTATAGATTTAGATATAAGAATAGGTTTAGGATATTAATTTTCTGTAATAGGATTAACAGTTTCTAGCTGGGTACCAGGCTGTACTAGACAAAACACCTTATTCTCCTGGCTTCAAGACCTGACACTCATGTAACAAGTATGCCAGTGAGTGACCCACACCTCCAGGTGCCTTAAGTGTCTGGGAAAAGCGCATGTGAGTGACAAATGTAACATTTATAGGGGATTCAAACCTTGATCAGAAAAAGGACAGGGCTGCAAGACTCAAGTACCTACTTATGCAGTTTGCACTTCATCCACCATGGGAACCTTCCCACTCAGAATGGGTACTGAGCATGTCCATTTCAGCTAGAAGTGCTCGCCCTGTTCTGAGACCAGAGGCAGAGCCTAGTCACAGGTGCCTAAGAAGAGAAACCATGAGATTCCCAAACACTAAGTAATGGCTCCTTTGAAGTCTACAGTGAAGGCACCAAGCCGAGGTTAGGACTTGGAGGTGCACTCAAAGAAGAGGCACCTCCAGACAGTCAATAAGCCAGGATGGAGTGCTGACTCCAGAGCCCAAGAAGGGTCCATTGAGACCAGTCCCTGAGGGATCAGTACACCTCTCAGTACCTCAAACTCAAGAGCTCTTTCCAGTGCAGTTTGCGCCAGAGACTTTGGCGGCAGCCAGAGACTTGTTTAACCTGTCGATGCCAGTTTCTCCTGCTGTTCAGGAATCTCACTCAGTACTGGGATTGGAAGAAATGCATAGAAGAATTGCTACTATGCAGAGGGAACCATGCACTCAGGACTTTCCTGTGGATGAGCTGGAGGGAGGACTGCCTCAACAACCCTTGGCCTCTTCATCATCATCTCCTGATGGGGCATTAGTAACTGAGTCTACTTCTTCCCCTCCTGATGATGTCAGGGCTCATATCAAGACTTGTTGAGGAAGGTAGCTGCAGCTCTGGCTATCCAACCAAAAGAGGTGCAAGAAAGGTCACACAGGCTCATGGACATTTTAGTCTCTGCAAGAGGCTCTCTAGGGTTGCTCTCCCTATTAATGAGCTTATCCTGGAACCTGTCAAAGTTTTATGGCAAACCCATCTTCCCTGCCTCCCACTGCTAAAAGGGTGGAAGGAAGATATGTCCATTCACAGAGATTTGAGCACTTCTATAACCACTTCCCTTCAGCTTTATTCCACAGGAGGTTTACAGCTTGGGATTATGAACCAGCAGACTCTGCTGAGATAAGATTTAAACCTGTGAGATAATATCCTGAAATTCAAAGACAAGCTCCTTGATGAGGTAAGCAGGAGTTAGCTGCTGTGAAATGAAATTCACTTGCAAGCGATGCTGCAGACTCTGCAGCTTGATCTTTGGCTTCCCCACCATCAGTATGCAGCGTTCATATAGATTGCAGTTATCAGGTCTTCCCTCAGAGGTGCAACAAGCCATTCAAGACCTCCCATTTTAAGGTCTCTTGGTCTTTTCAGATAAGATAGTTGATAAGATTATCTCTTATCTCCAGCATAGACACTATTCAGTCCACTTTCAATGCACCAGGTCTGCTAATCAATATAAAGAAATTGATCCTGATGTCCATTAAAAGGATTTTGTGGCAGTCCTGGATTCTACAAAGGCCAGGGCTTTCCTGTTGAAGCAGAGGTTCCAGATATTGCAGAACATTGCTTTAGATTGAAAAGTGCACTCTGTCATCGCTGTTCAAAATTGCCTCAAACTTCTAGGGCACATGGCAGCTTGCACTTATGTGGTGCAATGTGTCATGCTGTACCTCAGAGAACTACAGGGTTGACTAGCCTCTCTGGCCCATCAGCATACCGACATGGTAGTTCTAGTACCTGCTCAGTTCTTGTCCTCATTGGACTAGTTGGTAGAACCTGCAAATGTTTGCAAAGATAGTCCCTTTGCCTGTCCACAAGAATTACTCCCTCTAATCACAAATGCATCAGATCTAGGTTGGGGAGCTCACTTGGTCCCCTTCAGACTCAGAGCCTAAGGCTATATATATCAGGAACCTTCAGGCCATCTATTTATCTCATATGGCATTCCTTCTGCATATGAAGGGGTGGAACTTGTTGGTACATGGACAACATAGCAGCCATGTTCCATTTAAACCAGCCAGGGACAGACCATTTGACAAATTTATGCCAGGAGGCGATCCTCCTTTGGAATTTCTGCGTTGCCAGTTCCTTCAACCTGAGAACTGCTTACCTTCTGGGAGCTCAAAGTAGACCACTTGATCAAGTTGTTTTGCAGGTCGCCAGGAGTGGTCTCTTCAGCCAGGTATCTCTCTAGGGCCATTTTGCAGCCATGGGGAACTCACCAAGTGGACCTGTTTGCAACTAAAGAAACAAAAAAGATGACTTTTTGTTAGCTCAAGTGAGTCGCAGCCCAGGTTCAGTGACAGATGCTTTCCTCTTACCCTAATCTGCCTTCCCTCCAGTTCTGCTCCTGCCCATAGTCTTGTCTGAAGTCAAGAAAGATTCCACTCATCTCATTTTACTAGCCCCAGCATGGCCTTGTCAACATTATTTTTCAACTCTACTAGCCCTATCAGTCAGACTTCCACTGCTATTCCTAAGAGATGTGGATGTGATCTCACAAGACCATGGCCACCTCCTTCATCTTAACTCCCAGGCTCTCCATCTGACAGTGTAGATACTTCATGGTTGACAACCTCAGAACAAGTTTGCTCTAAGGGGTTGTGGGAAGTTCTGCTAAATAGTAGTAAGCCTTCAGCTAGGTCTACATATCTTGCTAAATGGAAAAGAGTCTCCATTTGGTCCATTCAAAGAGGCATCCCTCCACGTCAAGCTCCATTTTACCATATCTTGGACTATCTTCTGTTTTTGAAACAACAAGTGTTAGTTTTTAGTTCCAAAAGTGTCCATTTGGCAGCTCTCTCTGGTTTCCACTCACCTGTGGATAACCAATCGTTTTTTTCAAACCCCATGTCCATCAGATTTCTAAAGTGTTTGCACAGATTATACCCACAGGTTCACATCCCAGTTCCACAGTGAAGTTTAAATTGAGTTCTGACAAAATGGATAGATCCTTTCTCTAAGCCACTAGCATCTTGTTCTCTGTTACAGTGGTCTATAAAGGTGACTTTCTTGGTTTCTATAACCTTGGCCAGGAGAGTAGGGGAATTGCAAGCTTTAGTAGCAGAGCCTCTCTAATACAGTCTTCCTTAGGGACAATGTTTCCTTCAACCTCAGACAAAATTCCTGTCTAAAGTGGTTTGCGATTTCACATTAATCAAGCAATTTATTTACCAACTTTCTTTCCAAAGCCTCATCTGAGTAAAGGGGATGAAAAGCTCCATACTCCAGATGTTAGAAAAGCTTTGGCTTTTTACCTGGATCAGGCTCTCAGCTCTTTGTTTCAGTTTCAGGCAGAGTAAATGGCCACACAGTACCTACCCAAAGGATCTCTTCCTGGATTTCCAGCTGTATTAATTTATGCTACTGATTGGCTGATATTGCACCTCCAAGTAAAGTGATGGCTCACTCATCTAGGTCTCAGGCAACTTTCACAGAGTTTCTGGCTCATGTTCTCATTCTAAACATTTGTAGGGCAGCAACCTGGTCATTGGTCCATTCATTTGCCTCTCACTATGCCATCTCTCAACAATCTAGAGTCAGTGGCAGATTTGGATCGGTAGTCCTACAAAGTCCTTTTCAAGTAGACTCCAAGCCACCCTCCAGTTCAAACTGCTTGTGAGTCACCTACAATGGATTGGACATATGCAGTCATTCAGAGGTGAAAAATTGGTTACCTGCCTTTCTGTAACTGTTGTTCTCTGAGATGTGTTGCACATATCCATTCCATGACCTGCCCTGCTTCCCCTTTCTATCAGTGCCTTTTGGGTCAGAAGGAACTGAGAGGGCAGTGCAACCCTTTATACCTTCATGGAGCGGTGTAAGGCACCAGCAGGCACTCATGCTGCCTCAGTGGGCACTGTTGAGGGAAAAATCTCTGACAATTGTCAGTGGAATGGGCATGTGTAACATATCTCAAACAACAACACTTACAGAAAGGAAGATAATTTTTTTCAATCATTTTGGAAGTAGCTCTGGTTTCAGAAATGTAAGGAATATCCTTTTTTTGTTTTCTGCAACATGGGGAAAAAACATCTGCTGGTAAGACAGTGCAACAATGTGGGACTCACCCCTGTGGTGCCTCCTGCTGGTAGTCTCTGGGAATTAGCTCGTCCAGCCTCCGAAGCACCCTCCCCAGGCCGGTGTCCCACTGCCTCTTGGTCCCTGTGTCCCTCCCAGACCTGGTCCTCTATTATCTTGGGTGCTGCCCCTTGGCCATACACCCCTCAGTCTCGGGGTCTCCCCTCTCCAGGGAACCCCCACTCACTATCCCCACCTCACCTTAGTATAAGGCTACTGCCAGTCATCGTCTAGCCCCCACACCCTTGGGCAGACTGTAGTATCAGCCTACTCATCACCAGCAAGGTTAGGTTTGGACTTGCTGCCTTTGCCTAAACCTGGGCTTTCCTCTGCAACCCCCAATACCCGTTGGCCTTCTGCTCGGCCGCAGCCTGGGGCTTTCCAGGCTGGAGCCTCCCCAGTTGCTCTGCCTTTCTCCAGCCCTGCTCTGCTCAGGTCCCTGCAGCCAGGTCCCTCCTTCTCAGAAGCTAGAGGGAGTCTGACTGCTCCTTGCCCACTGCCCTCTTATAAAGGGCCAGCTGAGGCCTGATTGAGGCGTGGCCCAGCTGCGGCTGCTTCCCCAAGCAGACTGGTAGCTGCTTTTCCCTGCACCAGCCCTCTTCCAGGGCTGTCTTTAAACCTCTCAGGGCAGGAGCGGGTGACCACTCCACTAGAGAGAGGCATGCCAAGCTTGAGCCACAATGCAAATGTGATATTAAGATGTGCTGGGATCCATTCTGGATTTTAGATTCAGTTTTGGCAAAAGAATGACTGTAAAATTGAGGGTGGAGAGAAGACACGCAACTCAAAAGTAATCAAAGAGAAATACCTCCTTCATCACCACTACCATAGCACTTCTTAGTGATCAAGGATAGACTGCATATATTCTTCATTCATGCAATGACTATAGCAGTGTCTCCAAACAGCAGACAGCAATTTTGCAGTCGAACTATAAACTTAACTAAACGGTTTTTTTTTTTAAACATTGGTAACACATTTCAATATTTCCTAGCAAAATGATAGACTTGTGAAAACACAGTTAACCAAAAAAACTAATCCCACTCTCAGTGGTAAGTTACAAACAGCAATGCACAATTGATGGTGTTGTTTTTTAATTTTTTTGGTATTCTTGGAGTATGCAAAACATTTTAACAAAACTCATTCATTTATATTCACTATTAATTTGTTTAATTCAGAGCCCTGTTACAAATCAGTAAGACACTTACTTAATTAGCTGAAGGCAATATTATTTTGTGATTTTTTTGTTCGGCTAAGTAATAGAAAGCTAAATAAGATATCTAAATAAATAAAAAGAGATGTCATCAAACCCTTTAAATCCAGCATGACCTTTATATTCACAAGCAGGGATTTGATCTAAACCCCACCTGTAGTATAGTTTATAACTGTCAGACTAGATAAAATTGATTTGCTTTTTATAAAACTAACAATTTAGTTAAATGTAAAGTAAGAAGAATGTTTTTCTGTGTGACATGCTAGATTTTAACTATTGGGACAGATGTTAAGTATTTTAATTAAATAGAAATGCAGCAACTTGACTCCTAAATATAGGTCCCAATATGTACATTATGTCAGTGCTGTGTGCTCTTCACTGTTTACTTCTGGAGGTAATATTAGATGACCATTATGATCTTCAAAGCCAATCCTCCGGTCTTTTCCCCACTCCTCCTGTGTGTATTACATTCTTTGCAATCTTTGCAGTGACATGCCCCTCTCTCACTCCTCCTTTTGTATGCATCTCTCTTTCGTGTACCTTTGTGGCCTTGTCTGCATTTAAGAAATTTTAGAAATACACCATTTCACACCAGTGCTACTGCTTGTTTAGCTGAACTGGTAGTAGAACGAGCAGACTTTTTTTTCTGACACTTTAAAGTGTAGACACAATCTTTTTTTGTCTTTTTCTTTCTCCCTGTATATGTCTCATTCGCTGTCTCCCACTCCTTCTGACTATTCAATTTGTTTATCTTTCTCTGTCAATTCTCTCCCACTAGCATTAATACAGTCTTGTCTTCCTGAGTCCGTAGACAGCATGAAATATCTCTAAGCTATGTGAATACTAGAGCTGGTTGAAACTCACATTTTTTCACTTAACAAGATATTTTGGATTTTTGGAATTTGGGTTAATTCTGCATCAGAATAAAACAAAATTTGCCAAAATTTCTTGGTGAATTGCAAAATTCATTTTGGAAACACCAAAACGTGGTACTTCCAAAATTAAAAATGTTCAACTGACTGGTCACTAAATGTTGTTTGCAGTGTTGTTGTAGCCTATTAGTCTCAGGATATTAGAGACACAAGGTGAGTGAGGTAATATCTTTTATTGGACCAACTTCTGTTGATGGAAGAGACAAACTTTCAAGTTACACAGGCTCAAAAGCTTGTCTCTAACTTGAAATTTTGTCTCTTTCACCAACAGAAGTTGGTCCAATAAAAGATATTACCTTACCCACCTGGTCACTGAATGTCAGTTTCACTGAGGGTCTGCTGTTCCAGGGTAGCCTTGCCATGTAGACTGTCCTGAGGCCAGGAACCCTGAGGCGTCCAGACTCCTGAGCTAGCTAGCTCCCTGGGCTGCCAGACTCCTGAGCGGATAGCCCTGTGAGCCAGTTTACCTGGGAGATTGTAGCCTTGGGATCTCTGGCTCCAGGGAAGTTTGAGGTGCTAAAGGAGCCTCAAGGAAGATAGGGCTCTTGCGGAAAAGCTAAATGAATACTTCGCATTGGTCTTCATTACAGAGGGTGTGAGGTTGAATCTCAAACCTGAGCCATTCTTTTTGGGCGACAAATCTGAGGTACTGTCCCAAATTGAGGTATTGATAAAGGAGATTTTGGAACAAATCAATAAATTAAACACTAATAAATCACCAGGACCAGATGATAATCACCCAAGCATTCTGAAATTGCAGAACTACTGACTGTGGTATGTAACCTATTACTCAAATCAGCCTCTGTACCAGATAGCTGCAGGATAGCTAATGTAATGCTGATTTTTTAAAAAAAGGCTCCAGAGGCAATCCTGGCAATTAAGCCTAACTTCAGTACTAGGAAAACTGGTTGAAACTAGAGTAAGGAACTGAATGATCACATACATAGATGAACACAATATGTTGGAGAACAGTCAACACAGCTTTTGTAAAGGGAAATCATGCTTCACCTATCTGTTAGAATTCTTTGAGGGTGTCAGAAAGTGTGTGTACAAGTGTGATTCAGTTGATATAATGTACTTGGACTTTCAGAAAGTAAGCAGTCATGGGATAAGAGGGAAGGTTCTCTGATGGATGAGTAACTGGATAAAAGATAGGAAAAGAAGGGTAGGAATAAATGGTCAGTTTTCACAATGGAGAGAGGTAAATAAAGGGGCCCCCAATGGATCTGTCCTGAGACCTGTGCTGCCCAACATATTAATAAATGATGTGAAAAAGGGACCTAACAGTAAGGTGGCAAAATAGGCAGATGATGCAAAATTACTCAAGATAGTTAAGTCCAGAGCTGACTGCAAAGAGTTGCAAAGGGGTCTCACAAAACTCAGTGACTGGGCAACAAAATGGCAGTCCAAAGTTGATAAGTGCAAAGTAATGCACATTGGAAAATATAATCCCAAATATACATATAAAATGATGGGATGTAAATTAGCTGTTACCACTTTAAAAAAATCTTGGCATCATCATGGATAGTTCTTTGCCAACATTTGCTCAGTGTGCAGTGGGAGTCAAAAAAGCTGATGGACTGTTAGGAAACATTAAGAAAGGGATTAATAAAAATATCATAATGCCACTATATAAATCCATAGTACGCCCACATCTTGAATACTGTGTTCTGTTCTGGTTATCCCCTCTCAAAAAAAAAATAAAATAAAATAAAAATAAAAAAAGCTGCATTAGAATTGGAGAAAGTACAGACAAGGGCAACAAAATGATTAGGGGCATGGAACATCTTCCATATGAGAAGAGGTTAAAAACACCAGGACTGTTCATCTTAGAAAAGAGACAACTTGGGGGGATATGATAGAGGTCTATAAAATCATGAATGGTCTGGATAGGGTAACCAGACAGCAAGTGTGAAAAATCAGGACAGGGGCTGGGGGATAATAAGAGCCTATATAAGAAAAAGACCCAAAAATCGGGACTGTCCCTATAAAATTGGGACATCTAGTCACTCTAGGTGTGGAGAAGAAAGTGAACTAGGAACTGTTGTTTACTTTTTCAAATAACACAAGCACTGGGGTCACCCAGTGAAATTAAATGGCAGCAGGTTTAAAAAAACAAAAGGCAGTACTTCACAAAATGCGCAGTCAACCTGTAGAACTCATTGTGAATGCCAAAAGTATAGTTGGGCTCAAAAAAAGAATTAGATAAGTTCATGGAGGATCGGTCCATCAATGGCTATTAGCCAAGATGATCAGGGATGCAACCCCATGCTCCGGATGTCCCTAAGTCTCTGACTGGTAGATACTGGAACTGGATGACATGGGATGGATCACTCGATAATTGCCCTATTGTGCTGATTCCCCCTCAAGCGTCTGGCACTGGCCACTGTTGGAAGACAGAATTCTGTGCTAGATGGACCATTGGTCTGACCAAGCATGTTCTTACATTTCTAATGTAAAATAGATGTAGAATGGAATCGCATTTATTTATTTTATAAAAATTTTCAGTCTTTTATACATAATAAAGTAGCAAAAAAATCAAGTCCTTTTATTTAAAAAGAAGAAATTGCCTTTGAAAGTTATCTTTAAAGCACTTTCTGCTTATATATTCTCCTTGGATCTACTAGCATCCAGGAAAGTCCTATCCTCCTGCATCAAGAGAATATGCGCAAGGGGGAAAAATACATAAAATTATTTATAAGGAATTACTTTTATGGGATGAAGAAGAATTGTTGCCTCTGCTCATCCCTATATAGGAAATTGGAAGTTAAATATGCCCTGATATAAGTCCTATATGGTATGATGAAACTAATAGCCCAGACTGTCCAGTCCATTACATTCAGTGCTGCTCAGACAGCAAAAAGTCAGTGGATTCTGGCTGTAAAGGGCCAGAGAATCCCTATTGTGCAAAAGAATTCTCTACTGGCAATAACTGTGACAGAAGTGTCTCCTCGTATAAAGATAGTGTTGAGAGAGTGCTGGGGCATGACTGGGGTAGGGTGCAACAATGCTCCACTACACTAGTTCCCACTGATATAAATTAGAAAAGCCCCTCAGTTGCTCTAATGAACCCTAGAGCTGGGTGGTGTAGGACCAGGAAGCTGCAGGTATCTCTCTGAGTGTCTCCCCATCCTCATTCCCTGCAGAACTCTAGTGAGGGGAATGGATTCCTTTGTTTGAAAAGGACAAAGCAACAGGCAAAGTATGCCACCCTGTAATCACATACAGGAATGGAAAGTCTTGAAAAGGGGCTCTCAAGTAGTACCCATAAATATGTGACATCTGTAGGTTACAACAGAGATGAAAACAGAGAGTAAATACTGTCTGTTGCTGTTATCCCAGTACTAGGGCAGTAAGCTGCTGATGAATGGCGGGAAGGGGTTTCTGTCACAGAAAGGGGTCTTTCCTCATTTTGTAAATGAAGTAATGGAAATAATCCAGCACAAAACTATTACATTTTGGCATGGTAATTAAATAGGTATTATCATTAATCAGTCTAGAGCTAGAAATAAGTTAATACTTGATTTTATTACAGCAGCACCTACTGATTATGGGCAGCTCAGGGCCCCATTGCACCAGGCACAACTTGCACATATACTAAAAGATAATCCATGGCCCAAAGAATCTGAGACAAGATGCAGTAAGTGAGTGAGACACATTTGGGGAGTTGGAAAGGGATGAACAGGATAGCAGTAACGTAAGGAAGTTTTGTATAGATTAGTTGTATGCAGAATTGCTCACCACAGCCGTTGTCTGTTTCAATTGTTCTATAGGTATCTTGGCAGAAATGAGTTGTAAGGAGGCATTTGTAGGAAGATAAGTGATAGATTTACAGATTTTGATATAGAGTTTTTCCTATGCATAAGGGGTAGCACAGAAGAAAGAGTAGAGTGATGTGAGAATGACCAGTCAAGTAGACAATCTTCGGAGCAGCAGAAACAAATTAGAGATAATAAATAGCTAATATGTAAGACGACGTGTGTCATCTAGAATAGTAAGGAAGAGAACTGTTGTTGATATTTATACCACAAACATAGTATAAATGATTAATGGCACATTACAATAGAGATGATTAGGACCAGCTGAAATGCTCTTTCCCATACACCTTTTCATTGAAGAGGATATATTGATCTGCTTGAGGCAACAGTGTCTTGACAAATTTGAAGTGTTGTGGAAGGCTTCCAATAATTACTGTTATCTGATTAAGATAATTTGGTTTACTTTTTAAAACGTGCATTATGAAGCAAAATTAACATTCCTGCAGATAGCTGCTTTAAGTTTATTAATTATCTAAAACAAAACTTTCCTATCTCCAAATCTCTTATTTCTATTAGGGCTGTCAAAAAACTAATAAAAATAATTTCAATCAATTGTGAGATTTTAAAAAATAGTCATGATCTATCGTAGTTTTAATTGCATTATTAAACAATGATAGAATACCAATTTAAATTTATTATAAATATTTTGGAAGTTTTTCTACATTTTTAAATATATTGATTTCAGTGACAACACAGAATGTAAGGGTACAGTGTTCACTTTATATTATTTTTAGTGCAAATATTTGCACTGTAAAAAAAGATAAATGAAAGAAATAGTATTTTGACAATGTAAAGAAGGTACCAATGTGAGATTTCTAAAGATAGCTACAGCTGTTGACCAAAGGTTTAAGAATCTGAAGTGCCTTCAAAAATTGGAGAGGGATGAGGTGTGGCGCATGTTTTCAGAAGTCTTAAAAGAGCAACACTCAGATGTGGAAACTACAGAACCCGACCCACCAAAAAAAGAAAATCAACCTTCTGCTGGTGGCATCTGACTCAGATAATGAAAATGAACATGTCAGCCTGCACTGCTTTGGATCATTATCAGGCAGAACCTGTCATCAGCATAGAAGCATGTCCTCTGGAATGATTGTCAAAGCATGAAGGAGCATTTGCATGTTTAGCACATCTGGCACATAAATACCTTGCCATGCTGGCTACAAAAGTTCCATGTGAAAATCTGTTCTCACTGTCAGATGACATTGTAAATAAGAAGCTGGCAGCATTATCTCCTGCAAATGTAAACAGACTTGTTTGTTTTAATGATTAGCTGAACAAAAAGTAGGACTGATTGGACTTGTAGGCTCTAAAGCAGTGGTTCTCAGCCCAGCTGTGTGCTAAAGACTCCATGGCCTGCGCAGCAGGTTCCAGGAAGGGCCCGGAGTCCCTGCTGCCTAGCCTGGCGGGATCTAGGGCCCCGGCAGCCCAGCTGCCCAGCCCTGCGCAGCAGGGTCTGGGCTGCCTCCGAGACCTAGGACTCCACTTTGTTGGAGGGGTTTCTGGGCAGGGGGCAACCCACAATGATAAATGGGTTGAGAACCACTGCTCTAAAGTTTTACATAGTTATGTTAAAAAAAAAAAAAATCAACGTGTGTAAGTTGCACTTTCACAATAGAGATTGCACTGCAGTACTTACCTCAGGTGAAGTGAAAAATGCTATTTGTTTTTACAGTCAGCATATTTGTAATAAATAAAATAAAGTGAACACTGTACGCTTTGTATTCTGTATTGTAATTGAAATAACTATTTGAAAATATAGAAAAACATCCAAAAATATTTGTAATAAATTTAAATTGGTATTCTATTATTGCTTTACAGTACTATTAAAATTGTGATTAATCTCAACTATTTTTAATCTAGTTTGTTTTGCAATAATCGCTTGCATTAACCGCAGTTGACAGGCCTAATTTTTATATGATGTGTTTGCATATGCACAATGGTATATATGATGTATAATGTATCTTTTTATTTTATTTTAGTTTGTGCCATTCCGGGATTATATTGACAGAAGTGGAAACCATGTATTGAGCATGGCCAGACTTGCTAAAGATGTCTTAGCTGAGATCCCAGACCAGTTTCTCTCTTACATGAGGGTCAGAGGAATCAAGCCATCACCTGCACCACCTCCATACACACCGCCTCTTCATGTGTTACAGACTCAGATATGACTACTCCAAAAAGGTTAACACTTGCCACAAACCATGTAGAGCTACGGAGTCAGTGCTTCAGTACTGGTGCACTTTAAAGAGACAGTGAATCGAGACCGTTGTCTGTCGGGATGAAGTAGTAGCTTGTGATAGGTTTTTGGATCGAAACAAATTCTCTTCATATACCAAAATTCTCAATATGGTTGCATGAGCAACTGAAACACTTTTAAACGTTATTCTCTTCAAGTCTTATTTTTTTCTGACTGAAAATGCTACCTTTTCATTTATTTGTTGGGAGAAAGCACAAGTCACAGTTTCAACTCAGAAGATATTGTTCTCCCTGACTACTGTGTGTATATAAATATATAGGAATGCAATTCCTCTGTATCAACGTTTACATGTTACTACTTTTTAAATTTAAATACTTTTATAAATATTCTTAAGAATAAGAGTTTGGAATATTGAATCATGTATCTTCTAACTTGCAATAGTTATAGCCACAGGAGAAGCAATATCTCTTTGAATGATTGTCCAGACAAATAAAAGCGCAAAACTAAAGAATAAGAGGACAAATACATTCATATTTCTCAATAACTGAATTGCTTCACGTAAGTGCTTAGTCGTCAATTCATCTGTCAAAATTTTAAACAGTATTTGAGAAAAAAAATCTGGAGATGTGAATACTGTAACTGTATTTGACTTACTAATAAAGCTAAACCTCAGGAAGGGGGTTACGTATTTTTCAGAGATACTCCAATTTCTAAATTTATGTAAGTTTACATTTTTTAAAATAGGTTTTCCTGGCAGAACAGAACAATTGCATACTACGTGTAATTAAAGAAGAATTACCTCAAGTCCCATAGCTGACTGACTTAACTTAGTAGAATCATCTCATACATTGCTTAATACCATTAGCACTTTTGCTTCTTAAAACTATTTTCAAGTGATTACAATGGACTTTTTGTAATAAACCGTTTTAATCCCCATTTAAAATGTAAAGTTGTCACCTATTGTCTAGATTGCCAATTCAAAGGGATGCTGGCTCTTAATATTTGGATTCAATTGTTGTCATCTAATCACATTGCTATTCGAAGTGCACAGATGCTAATATTTCATGAATTAACTGATTTAAAAATTGCACAGCCATATTGCTTTGTGCACAATAGTTTTGTGTATTTAACAACCCAACATTTTACTATATGCCTGTTCGTATCTAATTATAAAATGTTTTGCATGTACAGTTTTTACAAGAAATTCACAGTATTGTGAGTATATGTGTCAAAGATGCATTATATTTAGAATAAATGGCCTTAAATCTCACAAAATTCCTGGAAATGATTGTGAATTGCCTTCAAATTCTGTTAAGACTGAAAAATGTTTTATTTTTTGTGTCATGATTGTAACTACCTTGTAATGTGACTTTGTTTTCTTTACATATAACTGGTTTATTACTTTGTTTCTTACTTCTATATGTTGTACTGTACAGTATCAAAGTAAGGCACATTTTTTAAGCATGAAAAGAGATTTTTTGCTGAAAAACATATTTGCAGTATTAATGACATATAACTATGTAAGTGCAGAATCTTCCATTTTGAAATATATTAAAACTTAAAATTAATATCTCACATTGTATATTATTTTTTCAGATAACTATTCTGTCATAACAAGGACTTCTTTGTAAGAACAAATATTATTTTAACTTTATTTCAAACCAGTTTTTACATAAGAACGAAGTTAATTTTTAGTGGGCTTGTGTTGTGTGAATGAAATTTAATATCTGGCAACTACTGCTATTAAGGAGAGAACTTCATAAAACCTATGTATCAATCTACATTATGTTATTTTCCCTTCTATGCTCTGAATTAATTTTAAACATGCCATAATTTCTTTATAAGATTTTTTAATCATTGTATCAATAAGCACTTCACAAGTAATTAAAGCAAATTAATATTATACAGTGATGCACCTCTGTTGTTCCAATGTGATAGCTAAGTTTCTCTTATTACACTTGTAAACCTGTTGTAATGGTCAACAGGTTTAACAGCTTTTTCAGTCTCCAGCCCAAGTCACAGGTTGCCATTCTTCTATCCTCTGCTCCTATAATCATTTAGTTCTCTCTGTATTTTTGATTCAGCAGATATCAGACTGTCTCCAGAAAGAAGAAGGTTTATGAGGCCTATTAAATATCTTAGCCCTGACTCAAATAACACTTTATAAATGCAAAGCATAGTGTTAAAGCTAATTTGATTCTTTACGTTGATTCAGTATGACAGTTTTGAGACAGGTATATAACCAAAACAATTTTTCCCACAACATACACACCCATTACTTCTGCATTATTTGATGTTTATGTATGACTGTATTGATCTTATCTAGCTACTGTTGATTTATAAATTAAACAAATATGAAAAGTAAAATAAAAAGTAATGAATAGACGCAGTACCATTTCCCTAATGACAAAAAGGAGTTCAGATTGGCAATATTCCCTAGATCAGTGGTGGGCAACACGCTGGCCGCCACTTCCCACAGCTCCCATTGGCCAGGAACAGTGAACCATGGTCACTGGGAGCTGTGGGCAGCCATACAAATGTAAACAAACTGGCGGCCCACCAGCGGATTACCCTGATGGCCACTGCCCATTATGATTGACAGCTACGGAATTGGTGTGCATAATCTCTGCCTCCTTATTAAAAGAGATGTGACATTAGGATCCAGATTCACAAGAGGACTTAGATGCCTTACTGCCACTATTGGCACATGCAGGGCCAGCTCCAGGGGTTTTGCCGCCCCAAGCAGCCAAAAAAATAAAAATAAAAGCCACAATTGTGATCTGCGGCAATTCAGCGGGAGGTCCTTCTGTCCGAGTGGGAGTGAGGGACCCACCGCCGAATACCTGAAAGTGCCGCCCTGCTCTGGAGTTGCTGCCCCAAGCACCTGCTTGGTAAGCTGGTGCCTGGAGCTGGCCCTGGGCACATGAATCCCAGAATCAGTCCCCGCTGGTATTCAAAAAACCCTGCTCAATGCTGCCAAAGCCTGTAGGAGCCCAAACTCGTTCTGTTTAAATTTTTGCAGTAAAAGTTCCTTAGGTAGTTCTGTTTCTGCCGCTGTACATGCACACAGCAGCCTCACCATTGGCATCCAGACACCTAAATCCCAGAGCAATACACAAACAAGGAGAAGATAGGCATTCCTCCTACTAACTGGTAAGCAGGCTCAACAAACACTTGGTCCTGCCTCAGCATAGGGAGATGGACCTGCTAACCTCTCAAGGCCTCTTCCTACCCTACATTTCTAGGATTCAGTGAAATAGATCAATATGCTCAAATAAAAATTAGAAAAAAATTCTCTATTTGATAGTTTTAGATCAGTTTTAATTCAATTGAATTTATAAAAGCATTGGAGGGTTTCCAGGCACTCGCTAAATTTTCATGTTCTCTCCAGATGTATGTCAACCCTGGGAACTTATCCAACAGTGGCAAAATGAAAGGAAGCACAGGCAGCAGAAAAGTCAGAGATAAGAGTGAGAGACACTGAAAAAGCCCAATCCTGACTGATGTAGGATACAGAGGTTGTTTTCTTTTTTATGAAAGAGGAGCATGAAGTTTTTGGCCCATTAATACTGTGATCCCTCTTTTGTACTTTCTGCACTGATCAGTCTGCTAGTGATTCCTCTGTGTTCAGCATCTTTCTCCCTCTTCTTTTCAAGCAATGTGGCCTTTCAACTTGACTGACTTTTTTTTTTTTTAAATTGGTCCTGAGTCAGAGAGGACACTTGTTAATTAAAAACTGAATTCTCAACAAATAAGTAATTCACAAATACACAGTTGATTTTACTCCCTTCCTGAGGTTTGGCTGTTGGAAAGTTAAATAATAATTCTGGAACATGGGTGAATCTGTTTTACATCCTAGATGTCTATACATAAATGCAAGGAGTATGGGGAATAAACAGGAAGAACTGAAGGTATTAGTACATAAGTTAAATTATGATTTAATTGGCATCACAGAGACTTGGTGGGATAAACCTCATGACTGGAATATTGGAATAAAGGGGTATAGCTTGTTCAGGAATGACAGGCACAGAAAAAAGGGAGGTGGTGTTGCATTATACATCAAGATATACTTGTTTTGAAGTCCAAAAGGAGATGAGAGACAGACCAGTTGAAAGATAACAATACAAGCAGGAAAAAATAGTCGATGTGTCACGGTAGGGGTGCTATAGACCACCAAATCAGGAAGGGAAGGTGGGTGAGGCATTTCTAAAACAGATAACAAAAATATCCAAGTCATAAGACATAGTAGTAATGGGGGACTTTGACTACCCAGAAATCTGTTGAAAAAAGTAATATGGCAAAACATAGAATTTCCAGTAAGTTCTTGGAATGTATTGGGATAATTTTTTTGTTTCGGAAAGTGGAGGAACTAACTAGGGGACAGCCATTTTAGACTTGCTTCTGAACAGCAAGGAGGAATTAGTTGGGAATCTGAAGATGGAAGGTAATTTGGGTGAAAGTATCATGAAATGAAAGATTTCATGATTCTAAAGGAAGGGAAGGAGCAAAAGCAGCAGAAAAAGGACAATGAACTTCAAAAAGCCCAACAAGCTCAGGGAACTGGTAAGATCCCATGGGAAGAAAATCTTGAGACAAAGGAATTCAGGGTACCTAGCAGTTTCTCAAAGATACAATATCAAATACACAACTGCCAACTATTCTGATGTGAAGCACAGATAGGAAGACTAGTAAGAGGCAAATACAGCTCCATTGGGATCTCTTTAATTACCAGAAAATCAAAAAGGAATCCTACAAAAAGTGGAAACATGGCCGTATTGCTAAGGATGAGTACGAAAAAAAAATAGCACAAGCATGTAGGGACAAAATCAGAACTGTTCAGGCACAAAATGAGTTACCTCTAGCAAGGAACATAAAAGGAAATATGAAGAATAAATACACTAGAAACATATGAAAGTGTAGGTCCTCTACTTAATGGGAAGGAGAACTAATAACTGAGGATGTCATGAAGACTCAAGTGTTTAATGCCTATTTTGCCTCACTCTTCACTAAAGTTAATGTTGACCAGATACTCAACACAATATTAACAACGAAGAGGATGAATGCAAGCCAAAATAGGGAAAGAACAGATTAAATACTATTTAGATACGTTAGATATAGCCAAGTTGCTGAGGCCTGATGAAATTCATGATAGGGTACCTGAACTAGCTGAAGCAATCTCAGAACTTTTAGCAATTATGGTTGAAAACTCAGAGAGAATGGGTGAGGACTGAAGAAGGGCAAACATAGTACCTATCTTTAAAAAGGAGAAAAAGGTCCTAACTGTCAGGGTAGTTAAACACTGGAATAAATTGCCTAGGGAGGCTGTGGAATCTCCATCTCTGGAGATATTTAAGAGTAGGTTAAAGAGATATTTAAGAGTAGGTTAGATAAATGTCTATCATAGAATCAAAAGGTTGGAAGGGACCTCACGAGGTCATCTAGTCCAACCCCCTGCTAAAGGCAGGACCATTTTCCCTAAATAATCCCAGCCAGGGTGCGGTCTAGCCGGACTTTAAATAGCTCTAAAGATGGAGATTCTATCACCTCCCTAGTAACCCATCTCATACTTCACCACTCCTCTAGTCAGAAAGTTTTTTCTAAATCCAGCCGTCGACTTCCGCAGCTGCAACTTCAAACTCATTGCCCGTTTTCTGCCTCCGGTCACCACTGAGAACAGCCTACTCCCTCCTCCTTGGAGCTATCCTTCAAGTAGTTGAAGGTTGCTCATCAAATCCCCTTAGTCTTCTCTTCTCGCAAGCTAACTAAGCCCAGTGTCCTTCGTCTTCTTAATTAAGTATGTGCCTCCAGTCCTCCAATCCTTTGTTGCCCTCCGCGGATCTCTCCCAATTGTCTCCACGTCCTTCTTTAGTGTGCGCGCCCAAACTGACCCACAATACTCCAGATGCTTGCCTCACCAAGTGCGAATAGAGGGATATCATCCCCCATGCATCTGTTGGAACACGTCCTACTAAATACACGCCCAGTATGCTATAGCTCTTTTTGCTACAAGAGCACACTGTAGCTCGATGTTTTCACTTTCCATTCTACCCGTACCCAGATCCTTTATTTCTCAGCCTGCTACAAGCCAACAGTACCCAGCCGTAGCAGTGCTGGGTTTTCTGTTCCTGAGTGGCAGGGACTTTGCACTTGTCCTTGTCTGCACTTCTATGCGGTTTCTTGCCCACTTCTCCAAGGTTGTTCTACAGTCTCCCTGAATCCTATCCTGGCCTCCAGCGTGTCCACACTCCCCGCCAACTCGTCGCATCTGCAACTTTACTTAATTGTGCCAAGCTATCCCCATCATCCAGTCCTTTAATGAAGACATTGAATAGAACGGGCCCTAAGACAGACCCCTGGGGCACACCACTTGTTACTGGTTGCCAACTAGAGAGTGTGCCATTGATACCTACCCGCTGAGCCCGTTGATTCAACCAATTTTCTATCCACTTCACAGTCCATTCCTCCAACCCATACTTCCTTAGTTTGCTGATGAGAATGCTGTGGGAAACCGTGTCAAAAGCCTTACTAAAGTCAAGGTATACAACATCAACCATCAGGGATGGTCTAGACAGTATTTGGTCCTGCCATGAAGGCAGGGGACTGGACTCGATGACCTCTCGAGGTCCCTTCCAGTCCTAGAGTCTATGAGTCTAAGAGTCTATGAAAGCAGTCCCATGGAATTTTAGACCAGTCAGTCTATTCTCAATACCTAGAAAGGTATTAGAACAAATTCTTAAACAATCACATAAAGGCTCATAGGGTTATAAAGAATAGCCAGAGAACAAATCATGGCAAACCAACAAGTTTCCTCCTTTGACAAGTTGGTGGTCTAGTGCATTGGAGGAAGTAGCAAATAAAATAATAATTGGACATATACCTATCTCCTAGAACTGGAAGGGGCCTTAGAAGCTCACTGAGTCCAGCCCCCTGCCTTCACTAGCAGGACCAAGCACTGAGTTTCGCCCCAGATCCCTAAGTAGCCCCCTCAAGGACTGAACTCACAACCATGGGTTTAGGCGGCCAATGCGCAACCCACTGAGCTATCCCTTCCTCATATATTTTGATTTTTTTCAGTAAGGTGTTTGACACAGTCCCATATGACATTCTCAAATGCAAACTAGGAAAATGTGGTCTAGACGAAAATACTTAATGGTGGGTACACAACTGGTTGAAAGACCATTCTCAAAGAAGCAAAGAGTCCTGTGGCACCTTATAGACTAACAGACATATTGGAGCATGAGCTTTCGTGGGTGAATACCCATTTCATCGGATGCCATACTCAAAGAGTAGTTGCAAATTACTTGTTGTCAAACTCAGAGAGTATATCTAGTGGGGTCCTTCACAAATCAGTCCTGGGTCTGGTACTGTTCAATATTTTCATTAATGACTTGGATAATGGAGTAGAGAATAGGCTTACAACATTTGTGAATATCAAACTGGGAGGGGCTGCAACCACTTTGGAGAACAGGATTAGATGTCAGAATAACCTTGACAAGTTAGAGTATTGGTTTGAAAGCAACACACTGAACTTCAGTAAAGACAAGTGCAAAGTACTTCAATTAGGAAGGAAAAAAATCGAACGCACAATTACAAAATGAGGAATCTCTGGCCAGGTGATGGTCCTGCTGAAAAGGATCTGGGAATTATAGTAAATCACAAATTGAATATGAGTCAATAATGTGATGCAGTGGTGAAAAAGGCTAATATTCTGGAGTATATTAACAAGAGCAGCATGTGTAAGACGTTCTACTCAGCACCACTGGATCCTCTGCTGTAGGGCTGTGGCCAGTTCTGGCCACCACAGTTTAGGAACGATGTGGACAAATTGGAAAGAGTCCAGAGGAGAGCAACAAATTGATAAAATATTTAGAAAGCCTAAGCTATGAGGCAAGGTTAAAAACCTGGGCATGTAAAATCTTGAGAAAAGAAGTCAGAGAGAGGACTTGTAACTCTTTAAATATGTCAAGGACTGTTCTAAAGCGCTCAGGGATCACTTGGTCTCTAGGTCCACTACAGTTCGACAAGAAGTAATGGGCTTCATTTGCAGCAAGGGAGCATTAGGCTTGATATTAGGAAAAGTTTTCCAACTAGAAAGATAGTTAAAAGCTCATAGGCTTCCAAGGTAGGTTGTGGAAGCCCCATCTTTGGACCTGTTTAAGAACAGTTTAGGCAAACAACTGTCAGAGCTGGTCTAGGATTATTTGGTCCTGCCTCAGTGCAGTGGCTGGACTTGATGAGGGATCTTCCAACCGTACTTTTCTATGCTGCTATAAACCTCCATCTTAGCTTCCTTCCTAAGATTGGCTATGACACAGTACTGGGGTTAATTACACCTTTGTCTCTTTCAAGGTCAGTCCTTTAGGGCTCAAGGACACATCTCTCTTTCTCCACACCACAGATTTAGGCATAAAAGTCCCCCAGCAATTAACCTGTGCTTATCAGAGCAGGTCTAACCTTAGTCCAGTGCTTTCTGTTCTGTTGTCTGCCAGGCCTATGATCAAGTTTACCAATAACTTGCAAGCTTTCATAAAAGCACAATATACTTATTTTGGACAAAAATATTGCAAAGTGAGCCACCAATAAACAGTCTACACACATGCTATGCTTACCCTTTGTACCCACCTTCCACATGGAGATAGGTAACTTTCCAGGCCTTCAAACCCTTCCAGCTGGGTTTTGTCCTCTTAGTTACATTGTCAGTGCCAGGATTAAATTAATCAGTTCAGGCTGACCATTCTTACCAAAAATCCTTTTTGTTGTTGTTGTTGTTGTTGTCTGATGGGCCACTTGAATGCAGTCTGAATCAGTATCTGCAATTCTTCCCAGTGGGTAGTATGCCTCTGGAGCTGTTTACTTTAAATCCCTGGACTGGTAATTACCCCCATCATTGAATTTAGTGCTCGGAGTGGGGGAGTCCTGTAACCGTCCTTCATTGAGCCAGAATACAATCCCTACCTTACAAAGCTATATATAACATTCATAGATAGATACAAACGTTAATAGCCTCTGTGCCGTAGCATCTGACACATCTCAATATTAAGAGCCTTTTGAGGTTTCTATGCTCCCATAGTCTCACACTTTCACAAGCTCTTTCTATAGTCTCCCGCGGGATTTACGGGCTCTTTCCCTAGTTTCTGCCAAGTGGAGGCTACACCCAGTGTGACGGGTTGGCCCCCCCCACTCCAAGGTGCCACCCGATGTACTGGAATCCAACTGAGCCTGCCCGTTCCACCAGCCTGGGATCCCTCACGCTGTTGCTCTGAGCTAGGCCCTCAAGCCTCCTCTACCATAGTAGTTTTCAAATGGAGCTGGAGATGAGAAGTTTGGAGTGCAGGAGGGGGCTCCAGATTTGGGGAGGGCTCAGGGCTGGGACACGGCGTTGGGGTGCAAGAGCGGTCAGGCCTCTGGGCTGGGAGTGCAAGCTCTGGCATGGAGCCAGGGATGAGGGTTTGAGGTACAGGAAGGGGCTTTGGGTTGTGGGGGGGCTTAGAGCTGGGCAGGGCATTGGAGCATGGGGTTGGGACATGGGCATACCTTGGGCGATTCCCAGCAGGGGGTGCTAAGGCAGGCTTCCTGCCTGTCCTGGCAGTGTGGACTGCTCTGCGCCCTGGAAGCAGCTAGCAGCAGGTCCGGCTCCTAGCTGGAGGCGCATGTGGAGCCCCGTGCCCACCCCCCGCCGCCGCCGCCGCCGCCTAGGAGCTGAACCAACTGCTCGCTGCTTCCAGGGCACAGTGTGGAGTTGGAACAGGTAGGGACTAGCCTGCCTTAGCTGGACAGTATCAGCTGACCAAAGCCACTGAAACACAGTGCCTTACATTCCGCAACCCACTACTGGGTTGCGACCTGCAGTATGAGGACCACTGCTCTAGCGCACACACAGGTAGGGACACGCCCAGCTGCAGAAAGACACAGACACTGAAATCAGCTCTGCATGGGGAGAATCAGCTAAGAGATTGCCCAGAACTCAAGTGCACACCCCTTTATAGTATAAACCCAAGATTGTGTCATCTTGCTGCCCAGAGAACTCATAAACGCATTGAAATTTGTCCCCTCCCTCAATGTGGAGGAAGATATGCACAGCCTTTTGCCCCTTCCCCCAGTTATGAAATCTACAAACTGGTTTAGAGACAACTAAAACAAGTTTATTAACTACAAAGCATTGATAACTGATTATAAGGGCTAGCAAACAGATCAAAGCAGCTTACTGAGCACATAAAGCAAACTAAGCTAAATATACTAAAGAAACTGGCTACAAGTAGTAATTTCTCAGCCTAACTGGTGTTTTAAGCAAGTCACTGAATTTTCTTGAAGAAAAACTGCCCTTGCTTGCAGCTTAGAATGCCTGGCATTCATTTCACAGGCCAGACACCTTCTAGCCTGAGTCCAGACCTTTCTTCCCCAGATCAGTCTTACGTGTTTCAAGCAGGCATCTTGGGCAGGGATTCAGTGAAGCACTGACCCTGATTAATTCACACCTCAACCTTAAATAGGGTGTCCATATGGCAGGCATCCTTTGTTCCCTACTTTGATCCCCCACTCCCTACTAGTGGAAAACTACCAGCAGTCCAAGATGGAGTCCAATACCAGGTGACCTGATCAGATGACCCTGCAGTGTCAAAGCAGCCATAAGTCCTCAGGAAGCCTTCCCAGGAAGATGAAAGATTAGCATCTTCAAAGTCCTATTGTTCGCCCTAATGGCCCAGCCAGACTGATTGCATTCCGTCTAGTGGGCGTTCCCCAGGTGTAAACCCACTTGTAATTGTTACATAGTCAATAATCCTAACTTCAACTACAGAAAAAATCCATGCATTAAAAACAGGTTAATCATATTCAGTAAATCATAACCTTTCCAATGATACCTCACAGGACGCATCTTGCATAAAACACGTCATAGTTATGCCATATTCATATCATAACTATATTTCTATGAAGATTATGGGGTGTAGTGTCACACCCAGGTTTCTTATATTCTGCTGCAGTTAACTATTTACAGTTACCATACTAATGACAGCAGAACATAGCTGCTCAATGCAGGGTTCTCACTCCAGCTAATGGTACAGCCCCGGCTGGCAAGGGCTCTTGCCATTCTGCTATAGGAAGCCTTGACAGATGTCTTAATTAATGGCGCATTTATTCTGTAAGTAAGTGCTCAGCTGTCATGTAGCTAAGAAATTTGCCTACACACTCTTATTATAGGCACTGAAACTGTGCAACCGAGAGACCCCTCCCCCCAAAAGCCATTCAACTTTGTCAGCAGCCCTGACAAAAGTTCCAGAAATCCTGGACACCTGTGGCAGGGTTATGACGTTGGAATACACAGATAGGGCTCAATGCTCTCCAGAGACTTGCCCTCCTGTCACAATGAGCTGAGTAACACCAGGGCCACCCAAAGGCTTCAGAGGGCCTGGAGTCTTTGGCAGTGGGGGGGGCCCCTTCGTGGCCCGGGACCTGGGGCAAATGCCTCACTTGTCCCCACCCCACCCCCGGGCGGCCCTGAGCAGCACAACTGAAAGAACCAACCTGATTTTGATTTAGCTCTGCAGTGCTGCCAGTGCAAAAATCATACCCTTTTTTTCAACCATGCAGTAACCAACCACCCCATACCCAACATAGCCTGACGCAAGCAACGTGTAACTATTGTACAGAAAGCATATCAATAATATTTGTAAGGCCATAATATTAACTCTAGTACCTCACACAAACTGAGCTAACTGCTCATGCATGGCTAATAGTTGCTGGAGCAAAGGCATGAACTGGAAATCACACTGCCCTATTGGGCATGACAGACAGGAGCTGGGGGCGGGTGTGCCTTTTTGACATATACCACTCATCACGCAAAGAACAGTTGACAAGTGGGAAACAAAACCATTTTAAATGTATCCACCATGCAGTATATTCCTGAAAAATGATCCGTAACATTTATGGTGATATCAGAACCTCTGCATCATAAAAATAAATTGAAAGAGAAAGGAAACGACCTTATGCATCCTTGAGAGGAAAACTTGAAACCTATTATAGCCTCAAATTAATAGACTCAGATGAACCAGGATGTTGGGGTGGTGGTGGTATAATATTATAGAAAGGGGCTCTGGGAAAGAATCAGGATGGAAACAGTATTTTCACTATTTGGTTTTGAAGGAGAGACCCAATAGTAAGCTAACGCAGCGCTACTTGTCTTAATGGCTTTGCTCTCCTGAGTGTTTCCAAAAATGTGTCTTCAGCTTATATGTCATGTAAATTTAAATGCTCCTGTTTCTCATTTGTGTCACCATCAGAATTGATAATACAATTTTTTAACGCATCGGCTGGAATTTTTGGTGGAGGGTAATAGTGTGATATATGCAATAGACCACAAAAATTTTGAGAATCTTTCCTGGACTTAATTTAATGAGTCCTCATGTATGATTTAAGAAGTGAAATCTCACTTTTAATTATCTAAATTATTGTTCTGCCTTTCGTTAAAGCTAAATTTTATACAAATATTTGCCATACCGGCTCAGACCAATGGTCAATCTAGTCAAATATTCTGGGAATGTGCAAGAAGAAAAAACAAGACCCCTCCCCCCCCGCCGCATCTTTAGAGGACAATTATGTAATAAATTGCCCACGAGAAGATTCTTCCTAATCACAACGAGCTAGTGTTTGATTTACAATCAGAAGCATGATGGGGTATAGCCTTTGGCTGTCCTTGTCCATATCTCTAGAAATGTCTGTTCTGGTGTGAATCCTAAGTGTTTAGATTCAAAGCCACCTTGAGACAGTGAGGTCCAAGGGTTAGTTGTGCATTGTGTAAAAAACATTCTTCTTTGGGTGATGGTCTCTATGGATTCCAGATGTGGGTGCCCATGCGTGTCATGCGCCAGAGCTGGAACTGTTTTGTAGTAGTGCCCATTGACCTGCATGTGTGTCATGTGTCGTCTGCATCTGAAAAAAGCCGTGTGGGTCAACAGCGCTCCAGTTCTCTCTTACTGACGCATGGCAAGAGTCAGAACCCCTGTTCCTCTGTGCTCTTAGCTTTGCTAAGAGACCCCTTGTCTGGTTCTACTTTCATACATATAGTTCAGGTTTTATAGTTGTAGTCTTGTAAACTTCTTAGTTAGGTAGGCTCCCCTGTTGGTCTTCTTCCTCCAGTGGGAAGACCCCTCCACCCCACCCCTTCTAGGGATTATGCCCTGGCAGACCAGCTTCAAAAACTGTGGTTTGTTCCCGTGCTCCTTTTCAGTGAATGATGGGCACCAACATTGCCTTGGCGAAGCCCCACATCATCACTCACTGTTCCATCTGCCACTCAGTCCTGCCTGAGACTCAGGAAGTTATATAACGTCACCTCCACACATTTCTGATGGGGGAGGCTATGAGCCAATGTGCACCTCAGAACTGGGAATGACAGATCCACCAGAATGGCGCCCATCACCACCCGTGAGTGCCCCTCTTGCTTCTTCCTCAGTACCGCCACATCTGCTGAAGTCCCACTGAGAGCATAAGAAGAACGGACATGGCCATAAGGGCCAAGCCAGGCCTGGGCAGGTGAGAAGTTGCACATCGACCTGGCTGCACGACAAAGCTATCCTTTTGGGAACATAAGGAACAGCAAGAGAGAGAGAGAGACTTCATCTTCATCCTTCACCTTAGGGAGAAAGAAAAAACAAACAATTTCATCTTTTGTGATGGATCCTGGCCAGTAGAAAGCTGAAAAGAAGACAGGGAGGTGAGAGAAGCCATCCTGAACAAAGACAGTATTTTATTAGATTAAGTTTTAGAATTCTAGTTGTGTGTTTTCATTTTTATTTGCTCGTAATCATCTCTATCTTTAGCACTTCTACTTCGTATCACTTAATCCCTGCTCTGTTGTTAATAAACTTGATTTACTCTTGCTATAAGCCAATTCAGGGCTGTGTTTGAAGGGAAGGATGTATTTACCGCAGTTAAATGGATAAATTGTAATTGTGATGTACTAACTCTAACAGAAAAGCGAACTTAGTATTTTCTGTGAATGCACAGTGGTAGGGTCTGTACATTGCAGAGAAACATCTCTGAGTACCTTGGGGGCTGGAATTCACTGATTGTTACCTGCAAGGCAAGGTTTGGACCAGGAGAGCCTTGAGCAGTTTGCAGTAAGGAAGACAGACTGGTGTGGCAGCATAGGTACTGGAACTAGGGGTACTGGAAGTGCTGCTGCACCCTCTGGTTTGAAGTGCTTTCCATCATATCCAGTGTTTACAGTTTGGTTCAGTAGCTGTCAGCAACCCCCACGATGCAAATTGTTCCAGCACTCCTGTGTGTCAGGGAGCTGACACACAGTCTATCTGCCAGCAAAGTTCACTCTTGCTGAGGCAGAGAGGTAACACCAAGACTCACAGCTCTGGGTATCCCCAGCAGTGTGTTATGACTCATCAAGTTACCTACATCACTTTTAGAGCCCTACAAGCAGCACTACAGTGGGAAGAATTACAGGGAACATCCCAGCAGGGGTACTCTGACCTCATGAATACATAGCAGAGTCAGGGTCCCGGCTGCTGCCCTGCGCGGTCAGGCTGCGGGGTCCTGGCTGCTGCCTGGCCCCACACAACAGGATTGGGGTCTGGGATCAGGCTGCAGGGGTCAGGCTGCAGGGTCCTAGCTGCTGCCTGGCTACACACAGTGGGTCCAGGGTCATGGTCCTTCCTGCTCCACTTCTGGCCCCACCCTATGGAAGGGTCTCTGAGCAGAGGACTCTGGGCATACAGGTTTGCACTGGGATTTAGGTGGGGGCCCTGTGGTTCTCAACCAGCGGCCGACTATGATAAATAGGTTGAGAACCACTGGACTAAAGTAACATCACACATGTGTAAAAGCAGCAAAGAATCCTGTGGCACCTTATAGACTAACAGACATTTTGGAGCATGAGCTTTCGTGGGTGAATACCCACTTCGTCAGATGCAAGGATGCTTGCATCTGATGAAGTGGGTATTCACCCACGAAAGCTCATGCTCTAAAACGTCTGTTAGTCTATAAGGTGCCACAGGATTCTTTGTTGTTTTTACAGATCCAGACTAACATGGCTACCCCTCTGATACATCACACATGTGTTGCTTTGACTGTTAATGTATAATTGCTTCAGCACAAATGCAGTGATGAACCTACAACTAAATTCATAGTAATGTAGCCAAACAAACAAGCCTGACAACATACCTTTAGATGTGTTCAAGTGGAGTGTGCTACTAGATTGCAGGGGTTTAAAATAGCACCATAACAAGCTTTTCCTACTGTAACAAACTCTGATATTTCCCTCATGTCTAATAAACTCACTGTTAATGGATAAAATGTCTCTTGATAAAAGGAGAACAGAAATGTTTTTTGAGTTGGTGGAGTGTAATTGCATAAACTTTATCTGATACCCTCACATGTGTACCTTTCACCACCACTGTGCATGAATTCTCAGATAAAATCTTCCTCCGGGTCGAGAGAAAAACAGTTTACAGTGCCAGCTATGACTGTGCTACTGCTATCTACCAATAACCATCCTCAGAGCTGATGGTTTCCTTCTGAGGCTGCTATTTTCACAGAGATTTATTGCTTTTTAGTGCCTCTATCTGGGAATACAAAAGACTTTTGTCTTAAACTGAATTCTCCTGTACTTCTTAGGCTAAACATTCCTAAGCACTTGGCACTTTTCTGTAATTTGTTTTTGTATAAATTTCCCCTGCATGCAGCAGTTTCCAACCCCTTCAAGAAATCTAAGGGAAACAGCACTTCTTTAGCATTTTACTTGATTATGTTATCATCTGTATTCATGATATGCTCGGTATAATGGTGGAATCACAGCTGCTAATAAAATTAATTCACATATATTTCACCCTGCACCCCAAATGATAACCATTTCAGCAAATAAATCGGTTTCCTTTCTAACAGTATGGTAAGCACAAGTCAGCTGCACTCTGCAGGCTCTGCTGAGATAATTTCTCTTATCTCTCTGAGTCCCATGGGTGAATACAAACATGAGGGAGCTGATGACACAGGTGAATGAGGAAAATCTTTGGATTACCATGGTCCATTATTTGGAAGGCTCTCTCTGTACTGCCTCATTCAAATATTACCTACTGCCCTGACAGAATTAGTGAAAAAAGAAAGACACATTTTAATACATGCCTAAAACACTAATTAAGTTATTTCTGTTATAGAAGTTTAATAGTTAAGTAAAGTTTTAAAAACTTGTTATGTAAATTAAATTTTACACACATATATGCACATATATACCAAGACAACACCCCATCTTTTAAAAAAACGTCACTATTGTAAAAACCTACTATACCGGAATGAGAATATGAGCACTATACAACATTTGGTTTGCTTTCTGTGTCTGTCAGATTTTTAAGCATCTTTTGCCCTTTGTTTCAAATGTAAACAGAAGCAGTGGTAAATTTATGCAGTTGAATACACTTCCTATCGCCCACCTAATGGATCTATCTAGGCATTTATACTGTTTGCGTCACTGTGGAAACTGAGCACATTTTCTAAATATATATTATAGCCTAAATACTGTATCTCTCCAGTGTAGCTCCAGACAGCAATAAATCAGTCTTAGCTATTTTATGTCTTTCAGATCATGTTTAAACCTTAGGCAAACAAACTATCGCTGAAGCGGGTGAGTGTGACAGCTGTCTCCTGTGCACATCGGTCGGCTTCTGTTCTATGGTTCCAAAGAAAGGTAAGTGGCATGAGATGTCATGCTCACCAAGGAGAGGTGCCCTCTCAGGTAACGTAGGCCAGTCTCGGGTATGATTTTGACCATGAGAACCGAAACATTAAACGTGACCTACTGTTCCATTGGAAGCCAGGAAAGCGAGTAGAACACAGGGTGATGAACTCTCATAGCCCTGCATTATTGAGCAGATGGGCACTGTGTTCTGAACTGATTGCAAGTATTTTACAGTTAATGGCTGCATCCCTAGGTACATTAGGAAAATTACAGTGGCTAAGCTTGGAAATCATGCATGTGTGATCACAGTAGCTAAGCCAAACTTCAACAGGATGGGACAGTCGTCTTGCCTGCCATAGATGGAAAAGTACATTTTTAATGGTTTCCAGAAGCAGCAAGGAGACCAAGTGTAAGGGGACGGTTATCCCCTTACCAACATTCAGTGGGGATGTTTGGTTGCTAGCTCCCAACACTAAAAGGGGAGGGATCAATGGCAAATCAGGACCCTGAGACTGACAGTCCCCAGGAACAATGGTGAGAGGCCAATGCTCCAGGTCAGCCTGATTGACAGGGCGGGCAGGCTAATCAAAGAGACAGAAGGCCAGGGTGGGTCCTGTCCGCGTGTGAGCTGAAATTGCCTGGGTCAGACAGAGTGGGGCACGAGCTAAGGCGAGAGCGGGGCCCAAGCTAAGCTGCTGGGAGCAGAGCTGCAACAATAAAGCCAGAGCGAGCCAGAGAGAGCAGACCTGCCTGGAGGGGAGCTGCAGCAACAGCCAGAAGGGCCAGACAAGCAGCCCAGGAAGCCGTGAGAGCTGAAGAGAGAAGCACAGAAGCAGCCTGCAGAGCAGCAACCTGCCCTGGGAGCAGAGCTTGTGGGGCAGACTGGAGCCAGAGAGCCAAGAAGCAGCCCAGGGGCTGAAGGCAGAGCAGCATTAGCAGTGTGCTGCAGGCAGTGTGGACTGGGTGAGCTGAGCAGTCTGGAGCTGGTGTGGTGACAGCTGGGAGAGCGAGGGGACCTGGGGCCAGTGGGCCCAGCACAGGGAGACGCCGAGCCAAGAGGCTTCTGCAAGGCCAGACTTGGAGGGGATTTCATAATCCTGACAGAAGCAGGGGTGACCACTGGGAGAAGGGGTCCCTGCATACCCCAGACCCTGAGAGAGTGTGGCCTCACCAGAACAATCTGTCCCCTGACACCGCAGCAATCCTGCAGCACAGCAGGCCCTGAAGGAGGAAGGCCTGGACCCTACCAGGAACAGACTGTGAGTGCCTATGTCAGAGACCAGACTATTTTGTGATGGTCCCTGCCACAGAGCGAGGTGATGTGTTTTTCTTTAACCTTTCCCATTTTTCCTTATTCTTTTTTAAAATTAATTGTTAATTAAATAACTTGTATTTGCTTTAAATTGTATGAAATGATCAGTGGGTCAGGGAGGTGCTCAGTGCAGAGAGAGCACCCTGGAGTGGGGACACCCTAGCCCCTGTCCTGGGTGACCACAGCAGGGTTGGGGGTTGAGCACCCCAGGAATGCTGAGCCCAGCCTTGTTGGGGTTACGAGGACTCTGCCAGACAGGTGAGTGGAAGGGGAGCCCTCAAGGGCAGGGAGGCCTCTGGGTAAAGGAAGTCGGAGCGAGGACTCAGATCCTTTCGCTAGCCCACTTCACCGGGGTAGTGCAGAAGCCAGGAAAGTTCCCCACAATAGCGGGACCATTCCCCCACTTACACAAGCATATGCAGAGGCCTGGAAAGGAAAGGAGAAAATATCAGCAACATTACCAATGAATATATACTATGATTAAAATATACAACAGGTACATTTATTATTATGTATGGCTAAACTGCAGGCAAGTAATCGTGACTACCTGGAAGCACCTTTGTATTAGCTGGGTTTGCAGAGCTAGCACAATGGGGAAGAGACTACTGTTCTTACAAGTGAGTGAAGAGGTGAGGCTTGAAATGAAGTGATCTGTTATCTGAAGAAAATTGATCATTCTGCTGTGCATCTGGCCCTTTGGCTATAGGAGCAGGGATTTTATAAATGGAGAGCACATTAGCACTTCACATCGGGAATGATGGACTTGCCAATGCCAGGGGGCTAAGTACGGTATAAGCACAGGAAATGAATCTCAAACTACAGTACGGTAGAATTAATGCAGCAACTCTACATTTGCTTGGACAGATTTGCAATGAAAAGTAGCCCTGTAATCCTCATAACTGTAAGATTGGGGTGTGGTGATTTTTTTTAAAGAATTAACAAGTTTGTAAATCATAACTAAGAAAGGTTCTCTTGGTGGCTCAACTCAATGGGCAATAAAATCCCTATTGTTCTAGCAAACCTTATCACAACTCTCATTTATTTATTATTTTAGTAATTAATAGCTGACCCTGTCATGAAAAAAACAGCTGCTGTGACCCTCTGTCTCAGCGCTCACTGATGGGGCTAGATTTACCTCGGAAAGGAATGCAGCGTGAAGCTCAGTGTTAGTAGGGAGGCATTCTGCTGGGGAATGATCCAAAGCCCACTGAAATCACTGGGGAGAGTCCCGTTTACTTCAACGGGCTTTAGATCTGGCTCAAGTTCCAGCAATAAACCCAGGAACCTGCTTCATTGTTACCCTTCATTTTGTGTAGTCAGTTGCACTGGTGTGAGTGACTGCCTAAGGAGCGGGGCAACATGCTGTTCTGCCATTCTAGAATGGCACAAACCTTGATGAGCACACTCAATATGAGTCTCTAAGTCCAGCTTTTCAATAAGCTGACAAAAAACAGTGACCAGCCTGGACCCGGAGCTAATGATGCGTAGCCAGAAACCAGGCTTAGAAAGGCTGTCTCAACAGCAGTGAAACCTGACTGGTGACAGAATTCTGTGAGTAGCACTAAATGTGTCTGGAAGCTGAGAAATGTAAGAGGCTGACAAAGTGGGAAGTAGGGTGAATCTGCTCTGCAAGAGTGGGGCTGTGAACAGATATAGCTTCTGAAGAAAACATGGTTAAAGGATTTATTGAAACTGCCATTTTTATCAGAGCTTAGAGTCAGAAGTTTGAATCAAAAGGGCAACCCTGTGACGATACTGCAACATCCACCGCCTCTCACTGCTGGCCAGTGTTGTTTGAACCAGCAGCTACAAGGCATTTATGGGGGTGATATTTAGCTGGCTGGGTAATCTCATCGTCTGAGAGAAGTGGGTGCTTCAGGTACCTCACACTTTCAGTAGAGGTCTTCCCCGACAAATCTTTTTCAAAGTAAGTTTTGTTCTGCTCACAGTTTCTTTCTTCATACACAGACACACACAATGTGTGTGCCACCAAAGTTTCTTGTTTTAATGCAGGATCAATGGGAGCACTGGTGTTGTGCAAGCATTTCCAACCACACCTACAATAGCCATCGGTGAGCTCTCAAAGAGACCTGACTGGTTGTTTTCTGGTGCTCCTCAGACTGGTATCCTTGTCTCAAACTAAAAGTGTAACTGCCCTAAACTATTTCCCCTGCACATTTTTTTCCTCAGTCATGATAACTTTTGGGGAGAAGACGGACTGCCAATGTCTGTTTCTCCATTTTTCTTCCTGTTTTGCCATCATCACCCTTCCACCAAGGACTGTTATATGGGCGCCCAGAGCATTGGATGGATGTCTTTATAAACAAAATAAATCACAATCTGGTTATCTGGAGAGTCCATTAACACCTCAATGCATCCCTCCCTCAGGAACATTCTATTGCTGTCACTAGAGAGCTGGGGCAGCTCTGACCAAAATGTGACCATTATCATTGTTCTCCTTTGTGTCCTATGATGTACATAGCCTGGCACTGTGCCTTTAATGTCTAACAATTCACCCTATGTGTATAGCTACAGCAGACGCTGTGGCTCAGAGGTGCTGCAAGCTAAAGACAAGACACACACACACGTACTCTCATGGAGATTTCATTTTTCTTCTTTCCCAATTGTTTTTCTTCAGTCTACAATAAAATTAATTTTTGACAAAGGATATTATTTTGCTCTTTGTGTATGAAAACATGTCACTTCTAGGAACGAAGGATGTAGGCCACAGTTATGCAGTGGAGGGCTCTATCCTGGAAAGCAGTGACTCTGAAAAAGATTTGGTGCCATGATGGGTAAGCAGTTAAACACGGGTAAGGCTTTGATTATGTCAAGAAGGTCACAGAATCCATGATTTCCAGAGATTTCTGTGACAGTTTCCTCAGCCCCGTGGCGGCAAGGCTGGAGCTGTCAGCCATGGGCGAGAGGGGAAGGGAACCACAGCTCCCAGCCACCACTGGCAGCGAGGGCCCCCACAGCTCCCAGCCCCCACAGGCAAAGCCCCCCAACTCCAAGCCATGGGCCCTGCAGCACGGAGCCGCAGCATGGGAGGGGACACTCTCAGCCACTGCAGGCAGGGTGGGGGACCCCAACACTGTGACAGTGATGGGGGCTGGACACCTTCCTCCCCTTTTTGTCAAGGTTACGTTTAGTAAAAGTCAGGGACATGTCATGGGCTTCCATGAATTTTTATTCATTGCCCATGACCTGTTTGTGACAAAACCTTAGCCTTAAACATGAGCCCCCAGTGTGACAAAGGGCAAAGGCAACCCTTGACTGCATAAACAGGAACCATAAGTAGGAAGACACTGCAGTGACTACTGCTGGAATACTGTGTCCAGTTCTGGTACCCACAATTCAAAAAGGATAATGATAAATTGGGAAGGCTCAGAGAAGAGCCATGAGAATACTGTGATTTATTAAAGGATTAGAAAACAGGGTTCATATTTATAGACTCAAGGAGCTCCATCTATTTAGCTTAACAAAGAGTTAAGGGATGACTTAATTACAGTCTGTAAGTACCTACATGGGGAACAAATATTTAACAATGAGCTCTTCAGTCTAGCAGAGAGAAGTATAACACAACCCAATAGCTGAAAGATGAGGCTAGACAAATTCAGACTGGAAATCAGACATAAATTTTCAACAGTGAATGTAATTAGCCATTGGAACAATTTACTAAGTGTCGTGCTGCATTCTCCATCACTCACAATTTTAAAATCAAGATTGGATGCTTTACTAAATGGTACGCTTGAGAAATTATTTGGAGGAAGTTCTATGGCCTGTGTTAGATGAGGTAAGACTAGATGATCACAATGGTCTCTCCTGGCTTTTGATTCTATGAATCTAGCACACTATTGCTGATAAATTTGTCTGTAATACAACCAAATACAAAGGGCCAGATTTTTAAAGGTATTTCAGCACTTAAAGATACAGATAGATGCCTAATAGGATTTTAATTGTTTGGGGGGGTGTAATAAGCCTTTGTCCCAAATCTGGACCTTAGCTTCCAAAATCTGGGTGCTTAGCATGAACCTCCAAGCTTAATTACCAGCTTGGATCTTCTCTCGCTGCCACCAATCAGGATTCTGAGTACCTGATAAACTCTCTGGTCTCCCCAAACCTTTCCCTGGGGGACCCCCAAGACTCAGATGCCCTGAGCCTCCAATAAAGGGAAATAACCCACTTCCCTTCCTGCTCTTTACTTCCTCCCAGATTTTCCCGCCCTGGGGATACTAGGAGATTTCCCTGCTTCAATCCCTTGAAACACAAAACAGAGAGGACGTATTTAACCTTCCACCCTCCTTCTTCTCCCCCTCCCAGTCCTTTCCCCGAGAGAGACAGTACTCCGCACAGAAGATTTCTACCCCTTCCTAACTAGGAAAAAGAAAATCCAAAAGTTTTAAAAAGAAAGCTTTATAAAAAAGAAAAGAAAAAACACAGACATGATCACTGCATCCAAGAATGACATACACAGGGGCTATTGCTTAAAAGAAAATATGAATAATCCAGCCTTATTCAAAAAGATATCCATTTAACATTCAGCACTCCACACATGTAAATACAAATACAATATAACCCTATTTGCTTTTCCTTTGTATCTCAAAATTGGGAAGCAGAAAGGGTAGAAGAAGGCTTGGAGATAGAAAAAAAAAAAGCTCTTCCCTCATAGCCGAGAGAAACAAACAGACAGAACAAAGACAAAACACACCCAGAAGTTCCCTCCCTCACTCTGAAAAATCCGGCTTCCTGATTGGTCCTCTGGTCAGGTGTTTGGTTCCCTTTGTTAACCCTTTACAGGTAAAAGAAACATTAACCCTTAGCTATCTGTTTATGACAGGGGGAAAGGAGGTTAGATGCCTAGGCACTTTTGAAAAATCCCACTTGGTGCCTATGTACATCTTTGGGTGCCAAAATACTTTTAGAAATCTGGCGCAAAGTAATCTATGGGTACAATTTTCAAAAGGACCTCAGGGATTAGGACCGTCAATCCTGCAGTGAAGCCAATGCAAATCACAGAGGAGGGGCTGGATTTGGAAAGTCAAACAAGTAGACCTCTAAATGCTACGGTAGCAGTGCATAGATTTTAAAAGCCAGAAAGGACCATTATGATCATCATGAATTCTTGTGTGGAGTCCAGTAATATGCATTTAAATTAGAGCCTATCTTTCAGAAAGACATCAAGTCTTAAATTAAAGACTCCCGGTGAACGAGACTTCACCACATCCCTTGCTGATCTCTCCCCCTGGTTAATTACACTCACTGTTAAAAATCTGCAGCTTTTTTCCAGTTTGAACTTTGCTGACTTCAGCTTCCAACCATTGGCTCTTATTATGCCTTGTCTGCTAGATTAAAGAGGCCTTTAGTATCTGATATAGTCTCCCTGTGTAGGTCTTTATAGACCATGATCAAGTTACCTCTTAACTTTCTCTTAAATAAACGAAATAGATTGCTCTCCCAGTATATTACACAATTAACTGTGATTGGAAAATGGCACCCATAAAATGACAGGCCATCTTTACAAAGTCACGTCCCTCATATTGGCAATGTTGATTTCTGCAGTAAATTCAGTGCTCAATGGATGGGGAGGGATAGCTAGTTGTACCTTCTGAGGTGATTTGCTGCTTGCGAGGACTTGTTTGAAAAATTGAACGTGGAGTCCTGCATGTGTCCTGATGACATCTGTCATATTGGACAGGGCTAGGCTGTCAAAATTGGAGAGTGCTCAGTGTACTGTGAAAGGCATGCAATCAACTGTTTGTTAATACCCCTGTATTTTTCATCAGCTGTAGGAATAAACATCGCTTATAGCTAAACAAAAAATGGAGGTAAAATTGCATTGGGACACCTGTTGGCACAGCCTGACCAGCAAAATTGGGAAAGGATCTATTGACATACACAAAAATGGTGTTATTTTATTAACAATATTGCCAGGAGAGGTCATGGACTGTTTTACTGGATGATGATATTTATTCCTTCTAGAGAGAACAAGGCAATGAGCATCAAACAGGGTATTGTCTATAGTTCTGCTCATGGGTCTTTCTCCTTGTGGCCTTTGGCTTCTCCCACTACCTGACATGATTATCTCTGATTTTTTGTTTTGTTTTTGCTCCTAGTTTTAAAATGACTAGAAAGCTGTTCAGCATATAGCAGCTCAGCAAGGGTTTTCTTCTTTCTTTTCATCATTCCTTGGTTTTTGTCATATTCTTTTGATTTATAGATCCAAAGGGAAAAGGCAAAGAGGTATGACTTCCTCGGTCCTTGCTAGCAAAACAGATGATCTAATCCAGTCTGGAGTTGAATGCTAATGCTACAGGTGTCATCCCTGGCCCTCAGCAAAGGGTACTTTGGCGGTAACTTCTTCTCCAAGCCAAAGTAACTAAGGGAGCAAATCTTCCCAGATTTAACTATTTAAAATATTGCAAAATTACAGCATAAATAAAAAGCAGCTTCTACCCACATTAGCCAACTACACCTATTTGCAAAACAGCTAAATTAGTACTCAGCAGCATCATGTTATTGTGGGGTTTTTTATTTGTGTCTTATAGGAATACTTGTAGTTAAGTACAAATGTAAAATATGCAAGTAGATATACTGCCTTAGGTTTTATTGCAAACAGGTCAAAACACAGAGATTTAATATAGTAGTGGTGTGCACAGGTCAAGATTTTCAATAACAACTTGTGATTTTGGGTTCCCAACTTGCAACACTTTAAAGGAGCCTGATTTTCAGCAAGCGCTGATGCTGATCACCCACCTTTGGTAATCAGGCCAAATGACGATGTCTCAAGTTGGTCCCCTAGAAGCTGAGGGGCTCGATTACTATTCACTTTGGAAAATGTTGGCAGCTGTTGCAGTATTATACACTGAAAAGGAGCTGGTGTGGAGTAGCTATATGCAAGTAGGAACATGGGGATTTGGTGCAGAATTGTGATGCTCAGGGTAGACATGGCCCATGGCATAGCTATATATCTTTGTTTCTTTCACATCGCAAATAGTTCACTGGCTAAGCCTTGGTGAGGCTGCACCTTTGTACTGCTGGTTCGTCAGTAATGATGAGTTTACTAGGGCTCCATTTGCTATTCCCCAGTCTGCTTCATTACTTTTTATGGGATGCCTAAATTATGATTATTACCAAGAAAGCTAAACGATCGTATCCTCCAGGCATCTCATTAGACGCTTCCATTAGAAATGATGCAGCAGCGGGTGGAGGAAAACACTAGCAACTGTAGTCACATTAAGCCCACTCTAATTACAGTGCCAATTTCATTATGAGCACAAGTCCTGAGTGATGTGCACTCCCTCCCTGATGCCACTTCTTCTTCATCATCTACTTTCTTTCCATATCCTGCAGTCCCTCCTGGTCTGCCATAAATGATAAACAGCTGCGAGATCGGCTGACTGAGGGTGCTGCATGAAAGCTGATTGTCCAGTTCCCTTGGGAACTGGGTGCCTCTTGGCCAGCTCTGAACACAGCCTATATTATTGTAAGCAGAGCTGTGCAAACAATGTAGGCATTGCCTCACCACTGGTGGGAGGCTCAGCAATCCCTTTGTACTGGCTTGACAGTTCAAGCCTGTTTGATTTAAAGTGTCTAGCGCTTTATGGAACTCACTCTTTACCTTTCCCCTCCCCAGCTCCATAGCAAGCACCAGTTCTCTTTAACATGCTGTTCTGTGGCCTTTCCCCACAGCCTCCTGTGTCATCGCGTTCTTTAATTCAGCTTCATAGATTGCTGGGCCATTTCCCACTGCAGTAGCAGCTACTCCACCTCCAGGGACAGACTAGGAATTCCAAGGTTTTTCATCCTAATATGCAGACTTCACTATAACCTGGGATTGTGGAGAATGGGCAGCAATCCCCCCTAGCAAAAATACAAAATGGGACGATTCTATGTGGTTCAGAAGGGTGGGTGAGGAGGCTGACCACTTTCCCCAGGACGGCGCCAGTAAATAAAAGGTTCCGGTTCTTGCTGGAGATCAAACTGTCCAAAGTGCAATGATCCTACCTCCATGATGCATAGTATGTCCTTAACAAGGCATGATCATTGCATGTTACCTCAATAACCATCCTTCCTTACTATACATTACCTAACCCCTTTGTGGGGTGTGTGGAGGGAAGCGGGGGCATCTGAGTGCAAGGAGGAAGATGATCCAGCAGAGTCAGCACATTTTTCTATTGCCTCATGTTCATATTTAATTTCAGACCTCAAGCCCTCCTTGGAAAGTCATAGAGTTCTGGTCCCCTCTAGGACACCCTTGCCTTTTATCTTCCTTTAGCCCCCTTTCACCATGTCTCTCTCCTTCCCCTTCTCTTTTCTTCTCTCTGTTTATGTTTCTCTCCCCTCTGCTCTTTGTCAATCCCACTTGGGAACATCCCCCTGCCCTCACTCAGTCTCCTTTTCCTTCCTACTCCTTTCCTGTTTTCTCTTCCCTCTTCTCTCCTGTCTCCGTCTCACTCTACATTCCCTCTTTCTAGGCTTCCCCATTTCTCAGTGCCCCCCTTCCTCACATCAAACTAAGAAAGGCTTCTGAACAGGGGTGTAAGAAGTAGAGGTGCTGGGCTGTGGCAGCACCCCCTGGCTTGAAGTAATTATAGCACCCAAATACATGGCTTCCAGCATATACAGGGCTCACAGTTCTGTTCAGTGACTTTCAGCACCCCCACCTCCAACTCTAAAAATTGCTCCAGCACCACTGCATAAAAGCTGCCTACTGATGGTAATAGCTTAATAGTGGCTACTTAATTGTATAACCCTGACCCATATCTTGTGACTAGATCCAGGAAATGAAGGCCACTCTCTTACCAGCATCCCGGTATGTCCCGCCTTTATTACATGTCAAGAGTAAAAGACTCTTTGGCAAAAAGGAGCAAACAATGCCAGCTGACTACTTCAGTCTATAGGGGAACCTGGCACAGAACTACAGTTGCAGCTATACAAAAGGTTCCTGGGCTCAAGTGACACTGCGGAGAAATCAGAGTGTGTGAAGTCATTCTCACTGCTCGACGGGTCAGGCCAAAAGGCAATGGTGAGGTACAGAACATTCCCTGAGGAGTACAAGGGAGACTGCAAAGTAAGAACATAAGAACAACTATACTGGGTCAGATCAATGGTCCAGCTAGGCCAGTATCCTCTCTTATAACAGTGGTCAATGCCAGATGCCCCAGAGGGAATGAACAGAACAAGTAATCATCAAGTGATCTATACCCAGCTTCTGGCAAACAGAGTCTAGGGACATCATCCTTGTCCATCCTGACTAATAGCCATTGATGGACCTATCCTAGGGCTAGACAAAGTCATACAAATAGCTCAAGAATGTCAGACACACCACATCAAAGCCTAGCTATATACAGCCCAATGGGGTGTACACAGTGCAAAACGTGATACAACTAAACCTGGTGGATGTTGTATCTTTGCTCTCTACACAACATTAAGACTATTAGGAAACCATGCTTGGCACAGATGGGTTCCAAATAACATTTTAACTATGTACAAATAGACAAGTGCTAACTATCTATGCGCACTGTTGCTTCGGCAGGGGTCTGATGGTTTCTGCAATGAGAGGACTCCAAACTATTTAAAGGGATAGCACCCAATTTCTCTGCACGACCGTGGATACAAAGGTACATACTGAGTAATGTTAGAATCATAGAAGATTAGTGTTGGAAGAGACCTCAGGAGGTTCATGTAGTCCAATCCCCTGCTCAAAGCAGGACCAATCCCAACTAAATCATCCCAGCCAGGACTTTGTCAAGCCAGGCATTAAAAACCTCTCCCCTGGCTAGGTAGGAGGCAGGCCCCTGAACTGCAGAGGACACTTCTGAGAAGCAGCGGCTGCAGGGAGAGCCAGGAGCTGCAGAGAAGCTGGATGCAGAGATGAATCCCCAGGAGTTATACACGGTGCCTTGTGTGGACCAGCTGTGACTGCTGGATGTTACAGCTCGGTGCAGGTCTCTGTGGGACTTTCGGGGAGCAGCAGCGCTTAGGCAGGGAGCCAGTGCAGAGAGATCACTGAATGAGCCTGGCCTGGATCCCTGCAAGCTTCTGATTGCTTGAATAGAGACTGGACTGGAGAGGGCACCCCAGGCACTAAGCCTGAAAAGCTCTGAGTCTTTACTGGACTGCCCCAAGGAGCCCAAAACAAGAACCATTATGGCTTACCTTGAACTGTAACTGGTGAAACCTCTGTACCTAAGGTATTTGCAACCTTCCCCTTTCCTGCCAGCTCTAGTAATACACCCTTTCCCTTAGCCAAGTGTCTGAGTGGTCTTTGGGACCCTCCAGGGCTAGCACAAACAAGCCTAGCTATTGAAGTACTTACAGTGCTTACTTTTGAGTCATGGTACACTTGGCGTGTTACTGGTACCTGAGGTACCGCCAGCACTGAGCAGCTATGACAATTCACAATGCTTTATGAGGCTTACCAGGTTGGAGACTCATGGGCAGCAGAACAAAAAACCTTAGCGAGGTTCCATCTATCAAGCTTCTGAAGCCAGAATTAACTATGAAGTAGCTAGCAAAGAACTAACCTAGAAAGACAAAATACTACAAGACTGACAAACGTCGACCCTCACAGCAAGTACGGCTGTGAGATTTCACACAGCAAGCCGCTGGCAAGTTGCCAGAATACAGGTACATCACCTGCGCCCCTGGGGGTCAGGAATATAGCAGGAATAAAAGGCACATTTTTAAAAAAACACAAGACTGCTGGCCTCTGTTTCTTGAGGACATCCAGAATGCTACCGAGGCCTGGTCTACACTGGGAGGATCGATCTAAGATACGCAACTTCAGCTACGAGAATAGCGTAGCTTAAGTCGACATATCTTAGCTCAAATTAAAATTACTTACTTCACATCCTCGCGGCACTGGATCAATGGCCATGGCTCCCAAGTCGACTTTGCTTCCGCCTCTCACACTGCTGGAGTTCAGCAGTCAACGGGAGAGCGATTGGGGATTGATTTACCACGTCTACACTACATGCAATAAATCGATCCCCAATAGATAGATTGCTACCCGCCGATCCGGCAGGTAGTGTAGACGTACCCTGACAGTGCTCCTGGGCCGACAGAAGTAACAGCTGCCCACCAGTCACTGATAACAAAAGGCACCAGGAGCAGTAAAGTGAGGCTCCCAGGGGCCATATTACTACCACAGCCAAGCACGCTCCATCAGCAGGAACCGTTCTGAGAGCAAGAAGTGGCCATGTAATTGAAAAGCCATGGAGGTTCAGAGATATGGCAGGACTTCTTTCCAGATCTCCAGTAAGGTGCAGAGTAATCCTTTAATTCGTCTGGGGCTCATGCAGTTTAGCCTGACCACCTTCCTAGATGTCACTACTTGTTTTTTAATTAACTGGCTGCATTAGTCAGTTGATTTTGGTTGATTTGTTTTATATGTGTTTGATTTCTTTTTAAGGGAACATTTTACAAGGTGCTACTGGATTTGGTGACTGTTAGCAGGTGTCATTCAGCAGGTGCATTAACCTTTGAAATCTTCAGCCATGTCATGTGACTGAGGCCAGGAAATTCAGCTCAGTCTTTACCAGAACCCCTGCGTGTCCTGTCCTCATGACAATGGCATTCCTTCACTTGCACCCTAAGACTAGAGCGCCCCCTGCTGCTCTGAAACTGTGACACATTAGTCATTTCTCTTCCAGGAGTCCATGCACTGTGTGTACTGTATGGGAAGGGCCGGGTAGAAATTTCAAACATAACATTCCCATTTCAGGCTGTAGATTTCATCTGCTTTTTCATTTTCATTTTGCACAAACATTGCAGTGTTATGTAAAAAGTCCTTTCATTCTGTGGACAATCTGTTCTGGGGAAAAGTAATAACCGTCCTTTCCCAGAGCAGTCAACACTACTTAAAGTCAGACTCAGCAGGAAAATAAATGATGCTGCTGTTCATGGCCTTGATGGAAAGCATATTTTTGGTAAGGCATTTGCTTCTTCTGTTCTTTCCATCTGGCATAAAGGGAAGGCTTATGTAGGAAGAAATCCTGCTGGGTAAGCCTGTTAGCCCAGCCACTCTTCGAAGAACACAGGCAGCGAGAGATGGCTGTATTTCTTGCTCCTGTGATATAACACATTGCTCTTACAGATATTAATGGAGGCTACTGGAAAAGACTGAGATGCTGCTTAGAGTGTGGATAGATGGCAGGACTAGAAGTCTTGGCTGCAGGAATTTAAAAACAAAAAGATAGGTAAAGAGGAATGTTTATTGCATTTCCTTGTAATAGAACAAGATTTATATCCTCTAAATTAACACAGAGAGAAAGCTAACAATTTATTCCTGAAAGCCTGCATGCTGCAGAGCATTTCGTTACCAAGCATAATCGTTTAAGGCTCAATTTGGCCACTGACTGCTGTGGATTTCTGAACCACAGTAGCACTGGGAGGCCTTTGATTCTGATTCCGTGACAGCCCCACCTCTTGGGATGAAATATTCCTGCTTTCATGTTCTACTATACCCAGTTCTAGAACCAAACTAACCAATTCACATCAAACAAGCGGAAATTAATTTATTTTTTGAGGTTCATAATATTAGTTATTTGTTTTCAGAAAGTGAGCAAGGTTTAGTGTTCAAAGCACAGGACTGGGAGGCAGGAGAACTGAGTTCTCTTCCTGATGCTGACAAAGTTGTCTCCAGGGAGTTGGGACTTCATGCAGCATTCCAAGGAGCTGTGCTGCTAGGGGTGATCTGGACCAGGGAGGGGCAGTGGAACTGAGGCCATTATCTGAAAGGCAGATAATGTAAACCTCCTAGACCCACTGACAGCCATTCTGGGCCCCAGGGCAGAACAGTCAATGGGCCCCGCACACACGCACAAGCCATGCCAGCGTGGATGCTGTCCACCAGACATTTTGGCGGTGCTGCACCTGTGCTGGCTGGTGCCCAGTGAGCTGCTGGCATGGCCAGGGCTTTCACATGCCCACCCGGTAGGGCTGCCAAATGTCTAATCCTGCAAACCCAAAGACCCTTGCCCTGCCCGCTACCCCTCCCCTTCTCAGAGACCCTACCCCCTGCTCACTCCATTCCCCCATCGCTCGCTCTCACCCACCCTCATTCACTTTCACCAGGCTGGGATGGGTGGTTGGGGTGCAGGCTGCAGGCTCTAGGAGGGAGTTGGGTGCAGGGGGGTGTGGGCTCTGGGATGGAGTTTGGGTGCGGGAAGGGGTGAGGGGTGTGGGCTCTGGGAAGGAGTTTGGGTGTGGGGGTGAGGGGCATGGGCTCTTGGAGGGAGTTGGGATGCAGGAGAAGGTGAGAGGTGCAGGCTCTGGGAGTGAGTTGGGATGCGGGGGAGTGAGGGGTGCAGGCTCTAGGCTTGGGCGTAGTTGGATGCGGGGGGGGTGAGGGGGCAGGCCCTGGAGCTAGTTTAGGTGCGGAGGTTATGGCTGTGGGCTCTGGAAGTGGGATGCAAGAGGAGTGAGGGGTGTTGGCTCTGGGAAGCCTGTTCAGGTGGCAGGGGGTGTACCGGAGTTGCGGGTGTAAAGGTGCAGGCTCTGTCAGAGAGTGGAATGCGAAGGGGGTAGGGTGCCGGCCTGGAGGAGTTGGGTGCGGGAAGAGGTAGGGTATAGCTTAGGAGGAAGTTGGGATGCAGGGTTGAGGTGGGGGCTCTGGGAGAAGTTGGGATGCAGGGGGGTGAGATGCTGGTTCTGGGAGCTAGTTGGGTGGAGGAGGTATGGGGTGTGGGCTCTGGGAGTTGGATTGTGGAGAGTGAGGGTGCGGGCTCTGGAAGGATTGACGATGTGGGGTGATCTGGGGTGCAAGCTCTGGGAGGCAGTTGGGATTGGAGGTGAAGGGTGCGGGTTCTGGGAAGGAGTTTGGGTGCAGAGAAGTGAAGGGCGTGGGCTCTGGAGGGAGTTGGATGTGGGAAGGGTGTGGGCGTGCGGGCTCTGGGAAGGAGTTTGGGTGCAGGGTTGTGAGGGTGGGGAGGGAGTTTGGATGTGGGCTCTAGGCTGGGACAGGGGGTTGGGGTGCAGGAGGGAGTCGGGGTCGGCGCTTACCTCAGGCAGCTCACGAAAGCAATCAACACACCCCACTGGCAGCAGTCCATGTTGGTGGGTTCAGGGGGTCTCCACACACTCCTGCCTGCAGGTACCAACACCTCAGCTCCCCATTGGCCACAGTTCCCGGCCAATGGGAGTTGCGGAGTCAGTGCTTGGGGTGGTGGTCAGGATATGGAGACCCCATCCCCAGGGGCTGCAGGGACATGCCAGACACTCCCGGGTGCTGCCAGTGGCAGCTGGGGGCTCCTGGTCCCTTTTAAATTGCCTGGACCCCTGGGCAATTTTTCCCTTTGTACCCCCCTCTCCTCCATTGGCAAGCCTGAGGAGTCCCCTGATCGGTCTCGTGGGCCCTAGTCCTCTGCCACCCCCACCACTTCTGCTCACACAGTGTCCCAGCTCCAGACCACTCACAGCCACGTGAGCCTCTTCACAGAAAACTTCAGGGAGAACTTCTTTTGCACTTGCCTTTAAATGCCTTTGTAGTTGTATTATTTTTGCACCATGGTACAAGCCAGTAGCTAGGAGGCACGTAAGGGGTTAGAGGGACTGAGAGTAGATAGCTTTCTTCTCTTTCTTGCAGAGTTCCCGAGCTCCAGAGAATAGGGGATCCCACCTCCACGTCCCATCATACCCCCTGCAGAGCTCCTGGGGCAGATTCATCATTCCTGTTCCTTTCTCAAAGCAGGACTGGAGGGATTGGGTAGAAGTGACTTTAGTAATAAAAGATGTGGAGTTACACCAGGTTAAAATGAGCTTCAGGCTATGTATATAGCACTGTACCACTGCAGTGTAGACACTACAGTGACTGGAAGGGTTCTCCCTCTGCTGTAGTTAATCCATCACCCAGAGGTGGTAGCTAGGTCAACAGAAGAACCCTTCCAGCCACCTAGCACTGTCTATACCAGGGATTAATTGGCTTAACAATGTTGCTCAAGAAGTGGATTTTTCATATCCCTGAGTGACATAGCTGGGGTTGCCTCAGTGAGAATGTGATCAAGCCTGTTGGTTTTTTTGCTTTCATATAATCTTAGCAGGCTCTGAGGCCTCCTGCTGGTATCAGGTGGAAAATTCACAGCAGGGGCATGATTTGGGACTGTATGTAATGAAATAGTTGAACACAGGGTCTCTGCACCCACTATATACCCACCATCGGCAGCAGCTACCCTTGTAAAAAACCCTCAGAATCCCGGAATACGGAACAACCTGACATTACATCGCCATGGCAGCTAGTCAGCCAGCATGTTTAGCTTGCAGCACTAGCTTTAGAAATACTCTTTAAGGAAGAGCTATTTTTAGGGCCTTATTTGCAAACACACAGATGCATCTATGGCAAGTTGGCAGCAAATAGAGGTGGGTAAGAAGCTGTCTTGCTAATGGGCATCCCAAAACAGAGTCTGACTTGCTGAACTTACCTTCTTGGCACAAAGCAAGTGAACCCTGCTATAGCAAAACTCATATAATTTAAGTTGACAATCACTTTTACAGCTGCAAAGACCATGTTGTTAGCTTTTAAAAGTCATAAAATAACCCACACACCTCCTGGATGTGGTGATCAGTCTCATGTCTTGGCACCAAGACCATTTAGAGAGAGATTAATGAGACTGCAACAGCCTTAGTTAAGGGCCATGTGACTTTTAGCTCAAGCAGTAGAGGTCTCAGGTTCAATCCCACCAGACGACTACCTGAGTCTGTTGGTGTTACACTAGCACCTGAGAAAATGTAGTCATTATGTGGGCTACTCTAGAATGATATCTGGTTCTCCATTAGCTTTATACAATTGATTTGAGCTTAAAAGTATATGCATGATTCTGGGCGTGGGTGTGTCTCAGTGATGATACACTGAGTTTGCAGATAAATGCACTCAGTGGTTAGTTCACCCTGTTTAGTACCCAGCCTTCATTGTATTGCTACTAGAAATCAACTGATGTATTGGACATTTCAAGCTTCCACTTCTATAGGAGTTTCTGGAATTAAACCCTTCTAAAACTGTTGTTTTATTTCCCTAAATCAATCATTTCCCTAATGTTCTTTGAAAAGTCACCTTTTCTGAGCACAAGAAAATTATTACTCTTTTAGCTTTTGGTATGAGACAACTGGAGGAAACCTACTCCTAATAACCCAATATGCAGACATGTCAAGAAGTGGCAGGCAAATTTCAAAAGGTGCAGATGTATGGATTGGACAAAATAATGTGTCAAGTTCTTCTGAAATTACTTCAGTTCAGATTTTCTCCTCACATTGAACCTCAGACACAAAACAGTGACTAGCTAAATAGTTGACTATCAATTAAATGGTTTCCTTAGTAATGGGAATCACATAAAAGATCCCTCAAATTCCCCAAGCACCTGTCTTCAGAAAGGAGCTGAGGAATTGCTCTTCACTGTGGCAAGCTGCATTTTAGGACATTCATTTCTAGAGAGGGCTTTGAGCATTGCTTTTCTGTGTCCACCATTAAAAGCTAATCGGGGGGAGGGATTTTCACCAGCCTGGAAGGGGTTCAATGGGAGAAGGGCACCTAACTCCCGTATTTCCCTCTGAAAAACCTTACCCTAAAGAAATAGAGTTCACTTCAGATAGATATTTGACTGTGATACATCCATTCCCTGTTGGAGCTAACTGACAACACCAGAACCCTAGAAGACTAGTCAGTTTTCCAGGACAAGTGTTAGAGGGGAAGGCCACTCTAAAATAAATAATGGTTAAAATAACACTCTTTTCCCTGGACCTGGAGCTTTGTGGGCTACAGAATCATCACTTCCACATCCATTCTTTCCATTATGTCCTTGTTCAACTGTCCCCAGGTGCCTCCTTTAACTCTGTGTGATAGAACTAGGGCTGTTCAAAATGCAGTGGGTTTGCTGTATACGAAGGGAACACGTGGAAACATTTCCTTCCATGTTTTATCCTCACAGGTCCACCTCACTTCTGAGTTTCACTTGCAGTGTCCAGGTTCTAGTGAACCTACCACAGTCTCCAAGTTGTAGCCTGATCCTGTAGCAGTTGCCATTTGGTACTCACCTAATGAGAGGAGTGGGCTCTTGGCCAATATCTGGTGGGGTGGGGTATGGCAATGGCTCTCACACGGAGAGCAAAGCACAACCTTAGCCACTTTTATTACACAATGAATAGAGACAGAGAAGCTCCAAAGCACCCAAGTAAATACCAATAATACAGTATTAGAGACATCTTAAATGTCATCCCTTGCGTGGCTCATAGACATATACTTACACCCCTTTCTTGGAGCTCTTGTGTTAAGAGACAAAGAAACAAAAGCCCTAGCCCCGTCCTTCTCATGCCAAATGGATCAGATGGTCTAGATCCCCATTGCCTGAAGATAAATGATAGATAATAGCACTACCGCCTTTGCATGGATTCTTGCTTATATAGGGCCTAGGTACCACCATGAATATTCATTCAGATACCCAGCATGCCCTATCCCTATCCAACTCCCTCACCCTCCTAATATTGCGGTGCCTTTAGCCAATAGGTTAGCATATTCATTCCTTTTAGCTTATTACCATATACATCAACTACTGCTAAAGCAAGTTTGTGATTAGACATCTGCCAACAATCCTATCCTAAAATAGCCACGCTTGGTATCAGTTCAGTATTCCTGCATTTGCTTAGCCTCATTCTATGCCAGCTATTCTCGTAAGCAAACTATTCCCAGTTCCCCAAAATTCGGGGTGAAAATTGGGCCACTTTATCTATGCTAAAGGTCATAGTCCTTTGCATCACTTACACTACAATGTCTTATAGGATATAGGCCTGTAGGTTCCATCTAATTTGATTCCCTGGTGAGATTAGATATCACAGATGTTAGATACAGAAAAGTTCTATTTGGTCATCATGGGGGAACAGAGTTCAGGTGAGAGCAGGTATGTGGAGGAAAGTAAAGACCTTCTGCGTGTGCCAGATAAGCTCAGCAGTTCAGTGACAGGTAGCTTATGGAAGGTTCATTGTGCAGCTAACTTTGTAAGTTTCCTGGACCAAGATAACACTCACAACAGACTCAGATGCAGCTGAAGTAGCACCAGATTTTATTCCACGAACACAACACAGCACCTAGCAGATAAGGACCCAGGTAGCTGTTGTACTGAGCAGACAATGCCTGGCACTTGTTGAGTTCTTATTTAGCCAGCATGGGCAGTCCCTGGTGGGCAACAACCAATAGGGTGTAAGTGATCCTAATTACAAGCCCTGCACGGGCTGTACGAATTCCTTACAGCAAGGCTCAGTGAAGACTCCAGTCTCTCTAATTATGCAGCTAGTATTTGGCTCAGACAAAATGTTATTTCCAAATACAACGCTACCCCGATATAACGCCATCTGATATAACACGAATTTGGATATACCTCGGTAAAGCGGTGCTCTGGAGGGGGCGGTGCTGTGCACTCCGGCAGATCAAAGCCAGTTCAGTATAACACAGTTTCACCTATAATGCGGTAAGATTCTTTAGCTCCCAAGAACAGTGTTATATCGAGGTAGAGGTGTACTTAAAATACTAAAATACTTTGGAGGGATGAGTGGACTTTAAATTGTAGCTGCCTAGGGTGTAGAGGTCTGTACTTGAAGCAGTCAGGGGTAGCAAAGTGGCAGGGGGGTTGTTTGTATCATGCAGGGGAGCAGACACAACCTTTTTCTGCGGAGGGCTTCAGTGGACTGATCTTTCCCACTTACTGACTTGTCAACCTGTGCTACAGAAATATGACTGTGACTGTCAATCCTGTGCTGAATGGAGCAGGAGGCTTCAAGATTTGTTTGATTAATGATTCAAGCAAAGAGACAAAAGAATCTGCAGGTTGTTTACCCACCCTTGTGCAGTGTCAGGCCTGATGTCAGCTAGAATTGACGATTTACAATGCTCCATCACTCTGACTAAAAGCTGAGTGAAAGGAAAGCATTGAATTGCTGTCAATACCAATAGAGAAGGAGATATGCAGAGTTACAGAAGAGGCTGCCCTTTGTACCAGCCTCTTTGGAAGTATTCACGATTGTGAACAGAGCTTCTCTATTATGAAACTGAACAGATCACAGAACACCAGACTTACAACTGCCACCTCAGATATGAAGCCAGACTTGAAAAGGGGGGTTTCAGAGCAACAGTGCCAATGTTCCCATACTCCTTCCCCTGCAGAGTATCTATGTGGTTAGTAATGTGCTTCATGCACTTACAGAACTCTGCTGTTTCTTTTTCTTTGTTTTGATGCTTAGCATTTCAATATCTGCTGAAACAATTCACTTCACTTATGATCCCTGAATATCTTGATTTATTCTGTAGGCAAGCTGTAAATAGTGCAGGTGCTTAGCTCTGAGCTATGCTGAGCTGTTTTCTCCCAGCTGAAACTGTTGCCACTTCCTTGCATGTTAATAAATAGACGAGCTCCGTATTTAAAATGCTTCACGTTATCAGCAAGGCATTGGGAACAGCATCTTGCAACTCATAACATGTTGACCAAGCAGTATTGATGGTGTCCCTTTAAACTGCTGGATTTTTCCTGCAGGTAGGCAAAGGAACAGTTCATGCATGAGAATATTTGCCAGCAAGAACCCAGTCACCTGAAAGTGTTAGAAACTTGTACAGTAACACTTGCATTTCTGTGTAAATGGGCCTGTTCTTACTGAATTGTGCAGCTGCTGATCAATCTATAAAGTGTTTTTAAACATTTGAAGAGACATTCAGGTATCAGGGAAAACAAATAATGGAAACTCTATCAACTTTCTGCGGAAAAAACTCATCTGCCTATTCTGGCTGGCATCTGCTTAACAAGTTTTATGAGAGCAGCTTAGTGTCCATCAATGAGCAATATCCAAAGGAATTATGAAACCCTAAAAATAGGGACAACTTCTTCCCCTAAAGTTCATAGTTCACTCATGAAATCCTGCTCTGAGTTACATTGCAGCAAATGGGGAGTAACTCTGTTGGCTTCATTGGAGTGGCAATGAAATTTACACCAGTGTAACTGGTAGAAGAATTTGACTTAATATTTTAATTTTTTTTAAAGAGCAAGTGCTCTATCAAGTGCTTGTCAGCCAGGAACAGAAACTCACCTTTTCTGCAATCCTCCTTATTTAGGGCCTTAGTTGTCTTCTATTACAGTCAATAGCATAACTCCCATTCACTTAATAGGACAACACTGGACTCGAAAGCTCCGATCTTGAAACTGACTCTGCTCCTGTGGACCCTTGCACCCAAACAAAGCCCTGATGGAGTCTACGGGTTCCATGCAGGCCCAGGGGTCTGCCCAGTCTGAGCCAGTTTCATGAGCAGGACTGTAAAGTCTTTGTGGCTGGTACCATGTCTTCCTTTGTATCTTGCACAGCTGGGACCATCCCAATGCCCAGGGTTTCTGACTGTGCCATATGATTCTTGGCTGGAGTAGGGGATCAGGACCTGGAAGTTTAGCCAAACTCTCTGAGTCTCTTGGGCATGCAGAACTAGACTTGAAAATGACATAAGAAGAGCCTTTCTTATGAGATTTCCAGCATGACACTTCCAATTCCAGCTATTCTGGAATTCTCCAGTAACAGCCTGTCTCACACTAACTGGGCCTTGGGGGTGTTTCCTTCATCCCTAATCAAATATAACCACTGTGGTGATTTTCCCTGGCTAATGAGACCTGACATTTACAGGGGTTTGAAATGTTTGTCTAATAGTAGAAAAATTCTTTCTTCCTGTGACTGACATATTCCAGATATACTGAGTGCCAATACTGCTGTTGTACCCCATCAAACATTTAGTGCAACAGATTGACTTCCCTTCAGAGCTAACAGACTGTTCTCAAGGCAGACTGTATCCCTGTTTGCCAACTCAGTGAAATGCAGGCAGTTCAGCACTTCTTTAATAGCAACAGTAACATCAGTATCATTGATGTGTCTTGTGCCTGCTTGCTTGTTTCCATGACATTTGAAATCTGATAAAAAGAAAGGCCTCGTAATTATTATGTCCATGTGACATTCCTTAGAGAGGTTTAAGGAATCACTGAAAGTGAAATCAACAGATTTTAACAACATCAAGGCAAGGACTGTGTCTTCATATAGGTTTGTGTTTGCCTAGCACAATGGGCCACAACTATTAAATAATATTAGTCAATGTGGAAATCTCTCCAAAATAGAGCTGGCCAGATGAAAATTTATGCTGAGAAATTATTTAAAGTAATAGCTATTTGCATTTATTGCCCTCAAAATGTACAGAAAAATTACAATATTCTGATTTTAACACAAATCACCTTTAAGAATGCTAATACTGTACCATTATTCTTTTCTAAACACACCAATTGTTAATTTGTCACATCATAGAATTTAAAAGTTACTGCCATGCTAGGGCACAAAAAGCTTCTTCACTATTAAGGAAATTTACTTTTAAACAAAACCACATTTAACTCCCTTTTTTCCTTTTTAGTGTTCTTCACAACTATTGCTGGTTTACAAAAGATCATGGCAAATACTGATGCTGTGTTTGAGATGAATGGCATTATTCTACAGGTAGATAGTCCATCACTTCCAGGTCTATGCAAAGGGAGACTTCTGCCTCTAAATGGAAGAGATTTATTGAGATGCTCTGTAACTATGGTAGAGGCTCCCATCACTGGCTATTCCAAACTCTGGCTCCAATGGCAAAGTGCCTCTAATAATGTAGCCACAGGTGATTAGGGTTGGCACCTCTTTTGCTATTTGGCAAAGAAAAAGCCAAGAGGTGAGACATCCATCAACTTTTTGGGTTTATTTACATTGGGCTCCATAATGTCAGCATAATGAAACATAAAATGGCATGGCAGTTGGACACGCCATGAGATACAGCTAACTATGTCAGGTTTCAGTGGTAGCCTTGTTAGTCTATATCAGCAAAAAAACCAAGGAGTCCTTGTGGCATCTTAGAGACTAACACATTTATTTGGGCATAAGCTTTCGTGGGTTAGAACCCACTTTATCAGATGTATGAAGTGAAAAATACAGGAGCAGGTATAAATACATGAAAGGATGTAGGCGCTTTGCCAAGTGTTAGGTCAGTCTAATGAGATAAATCAATTAACTATGAGATACACAGAGTGCCAGGGCTCTGGTGGCTGGCAGCTGAAGAATCGCTTTGCCTTTTTCTTAGAGCTGATGGTGGGAAGATTTTAAGAAAAAGAGGTGGGCACAAGCTCCACTTGTGAGCTTCTGGGGCAGCTGCCTTCTTTAGTGGGGACGAGGTGGGTGAAGTAACATCTTTTATCCGGCCAATTTCTATTGGTTAGAGAGAAGCTTTCAAGCTACATGGAGTTCTTCTTCAGGCCCGTTAGCAGTAGCAGAACTAGGGCTGAATTGACAAGGAGTGAGCTGTTCTGATTCCTGGCAGTGAGGGCAGGGGTATGCAAACACACTAGCCAGGCCCAGGACATTGCCTAATAATTCTCTGTGTGCTGTTTGCTTTCTTATTTTGCCCTGGGGTATCTGAATGTCAGGGATGGGTAAAGTGCTCCCTGTACTGTACATTCCTTTCCACCTTCACAGGGGGTGTGTGTGAGAGGCCTAATGAATATGTGTAAAGCATTTTGAGAACCTGGGATGAGAAGTGCTCAGTTATTATTCTCTGATCACAAAGGGGTCAGCTGGGCTGAGGGGGAATGCTGGCAGCAGCATCAGGTCAGCACCTGCCATGCCAGACAGGCACAGACAGAGAAGTTTTATTCCACTGGCAACACAAGCACATTCCTTGTAACTGCCTGAGCTGCTTGAATGCTCCTCAGAGCCTCTAACTTTACAGGTGAACTACAGAGGATTTTTACTTATATATGTGGGGGAGAGAAAAACTCCATGGAGTCGGCTGGGGCAAAGACTTAAACAAGCAGCAGCAGGCATAGATGTGGTTTCACCAGGGCCTGTCAGACACCGATGATAACAGATTCTGCTTTCCCACACCCTCCCCTTCCACATCCTCACTCACAGACACTTACTTCAGTTTCCTCCACATGCCAACCTGCCCTCCCTTCAATGCTCCTGCCCCCTTCATTTTTCCTTTTAATTAATCCCTCCTGGCCTTCCCACCACACCCTCCTCTGCCATAAAATATAGTTTGTATGTACAGACACACGTGTGTGTCTAACAAACATAAACCCATGAAGAGCTTTTTATTAAAAAACTTAACCACGCATGAAAATGGCCATGGAATATAACATGGCATTTGCAACCATTCACTCTGGTTGTTCTGCTTGTATGTTGGATTCTTTTCCCTAACCCAATGTCTATTTCGATTGTAAGCAATTTGGGGCAGGTGCTATCTGTTCGTAGCGTGCCTAGCACAGTTTTGGTTGGGGCTCTTGGACACTACCATAATAAAATAAATAATAATGATTAAGACTCTTTGTATACACTGAGATCACTGGAGTCTTTCCACTGATTTCAATGGATTCTTGAACAGGTTCTAAAAGAGAATGATACAGTAGCTAATACTAATTCTTTATGAATCCTACTCTAACAGCTTATCGGCAGATTCTAAGATAGTATCTGCTTACTTACCTGAAGGTTTGAATTCCACAGCTACTGAGAATGAGTTGTTGAATAAATTCTGATCTGTGAAGACTGAACTGCCGTGGAGTTAAGAAATTCCAGTTAAACCCAAAAGAAAATATTAGTTTGTTTAATCTCCTGTGTGCACAGTGACATAAAATACAGTGTTTACAGCAGAGGCATTAAGTGAGTGAATTGATTGTTCTGTTCACAACGAGAGCAAGTAATATCCCTTCTTAAAATAAAAAGCTTTGCTTTAGGGAAATACAGAATATCATTACTAGGCTGTATTCACTAAAATAATCATATAAATGAGGAACAATAAAGGGCATAATATAGATGCTATAGAAAAATCTGATGTACCCATAGTTTATTTTCCCTTTGTATCTTTGACTTAACTGATACATTATGACCCTAAAGAACAAGCAAACTCTTTTTCATATGGATGGATGATAGATCTTGACTTAATGCAAATTATTGGAATGTACCTCTTAATAATACACCGCTACCTTGATATAATGCCACCTCATATAACACGAATTTGGATATAACACCTTAAAGCAGCGATCCAGGGGAGCGGGGCTGCACACTCCGGTGAACCAAAGCCAATTCAAGATAACACGGTTTCACCTATAACGCGGTAAGATTTTTTGGCTCCCAAGGACAGCATTATATCGAGGTAGAGGTGCATGATCTGAACCACAGCAAGCAAAATAAGAAGAATCTTTATGGTGGTTCCAAAGCGCTCCATACAGAGCCAAGCAATACAAGGATGGATAACCAAAGGACTTTTGATGAAATCATTCACTGCTTTCTGTAAGACCTTTTCAAGCATGAACGATGATCCCAACAAGCTCTGGAGGCTTGGAATGAAATAAGGGAAGAAAAGGTTGAATGAAATATTTGCCAAGTGGCAGAAACTCAAAGCATATGTACTATAGGGTATGAGCTAAAGGGGAATTTTGGAAGTAGCATTTCTAGGTCCTACTAGTATTAGAGGCCGAAAAATAAGCTTTAGAAGAAATTGTTTATGCTACCGCTGCCCTCCAAGGACTGGCATTGCTGCAAGAAGCCTTCCCAGATAGTGTCTGGAGATCCACATTGATTATAAAGGAAGCACTTCACACTTCATGCTGTAATATCTTGGTCTCTACTGCTCCTGGGAGCTGATGAAAATCTGTTCTCTCCTTTAAGTTTAGTGTTGACACTAGATGCAAGAAAATCCATTTCTCCTTCAGGAGGATTTCTGTTGCTATGGCCATATTAGGAGCAAGCAGTGTGAAAGCAGAAAATATTTTAGCATGTCTTTGGGTTTTGAGGTGGGAAGGGATAGATGTAAACTCATCGTAGTGCTAAGGAAGGTGCCCTAGTCAAATAAACTCTTTCCAATCAACTCTTCCCAAAAATCTGAATAGTTAAACCTCAGTGCATCAATAATCCTTGCCCCTGCATGGCATGCAGTACCCTAAGTACATATCTGCGCAGCAAAACTAATGGAGCAATGTGCAATACTGGGCCAAGCAGACCCTGCGAATCAGCAGATGTAGAGAATGCTCCAGATGGAGGATCTGCTTAAACGGAGATTGACGGGTAAGCAGGCAGAGAGTGAGGGAGAGAGTGGCTGCAGGAAGGGACAGAGGGCTCTACAGGGCAAGAGTCTGGGCTGTGGGTAAGACTCAATCAGAAGGCCAAGGCCCTAATGCCTTTTCCTCTCCTCCCCCACCCTCCCCGACTTCTCCCTGACAAAGGGAGCAAATGGACACTAGAAAGTGAGCTGGGAAGACCCAAGGGACTATTTGAACTATTGACACTATGGGAGCAATCCTCTGCTGAGAAGGAAGCCGAGCACATGACCCTACCTCCCCCATCCCTCTTCAGTTTGGGGCATGAAGGGGTCTGGGGAGGCTGGTCTGTTGTACCAGCTTGAGGAGACTGAGCCTCTCCTCACGCTTTCCCCCTTAGGCCCTGGGCCAGGACATGGTAGAGAGGGAGAGCCTGGGTCCTCCTACCCTTCTCGCCCCTTCTTCCACTCTAGTGGGGAACCTCTGGATTGCCAGGGAATAGCAGAGTGTAACTTGGCCACTAGGCCTTCAGATTACCTGACAAGGCCATTCCAAGACTCTGAGAGACAGTTGAGCCACGGCCTGCCCACTAGGCCAGCTGGTCCCAAGTGACGCCCACTACACCGGGTCAATAGTGAAGGGACAGAAAAAATGGGTAAAGTGAATACCTGGCAGTTCCTGCCCATCACCATCCCTGAACATAACTCATGCATTTGGGTTGTGCTCAGCAGTGCAAAATCTGTGAACAGAGGGCATAACCCATAACAAATGGATTAGAAGAGGGGATGTAAAGGAAACTGGCCAGCCTGGTCTCATCTTCCCCGTGACCTTGCAATGCACACATGGGAAAGGCTCCATATGGCGTCCATGTAGGCCCAGGGATGCTTTATAGCATGGAATTAGCATTAGCAGAATAGGGAGCATATGCAATAAGCAATGGGAGATGCAGCACAGCAGAGGAGCCTCCGGTTACAGGTTATGGGGAGGAGCCAGAAGTAGCTAAAAGGCCTCATGGAGTAGCCCTGCTGCTCACAGATACTGTGATGAGTAGGGCCTGAGTTGCACAATTGTCTGAATTGAGAAAGCTGCACAAGTACTGGGAAATGGATCCAGCCAGTTGGTCTGAACTGGTGAGTAGGGGAGGGGGAGGGGAACCAGGATTAGGGGTGTGTTCTGCAGTTGGCTCAGCTGCCCGTGGATTCACAGAACCAGCAATGGCAAAACCATCAGAAACTGAATGCTGTGCATCTGCATGGTGATAGCCACATCCCATAAGCCCAGCAGCATGCTCACTCTTAAGGCTGGGTGCAGCAGTCAGCTGCACATTTCACAGCAAGCCATATGGGAGAAAATTCATCCCTGCACAGCTCATGAGTGGTGATCCAGTGATATCCATGGCCATTTGGTGGCACTGGATAGCATGTTCAAGGATGGTTCAACCTTTTTAGACAGTATACTGTATGCAGTTAGCAGGAACCAGGACAGCACAAGTAATACCACATCACTCATCAGGGAGAACCATAGGCAAGACTGGAAATCTGAATGGATGCCATTTCCCCCTTGCCCAAACCTCCCCAGCAAAGAACACTAGGAGAGTCCAATACTCTTAATGCTACGTGCATTGGGTAAAAACTCCGAATGAATGAGAGGTACAAAGTATGGTTCAAGGTCAACCACAGAGAGGAAATAGCTCATGCAGACTCGGGGGGGGCAGAAGGTGGAGGGGTGAAGCACACGCATTCAATGTAACCGTTGTGATAGTTAGCTGACAGGCCTCATTGACAGCCTATATCATAGAATTAGGGTTGGAAGGGACCTCAAGAGGTCATCTAGTCCAGCCCCCTGCTCAAAGCAGGACCAATTCCCAACTAAATCATCCCAGCCAGGGCTTTGTCAAGCCTGACCTTAAAAACCTCTAAAGAAGGAGATTCCACCACCTCCCTAGGTAACCCATTCCAGTGCTTCACCACCCTCCTGGTGAAATAGTTTTTCCTAAAGACCAATCTAAACCTCCCTCACTGCAACTTGAACCATTAACCCTTGTTTCTGTCATCGGGTACCACTGAGAACAGTCCTAGATCCATCCCTTTGAGCTGCGTAGGGCAGCTAACAAATCCCCCATCATTCGTCCTTCTAGCAAACAAAACAATCAGGTCCCTCCAGCCTCTCCTCGAAAATCATGTGCTTCAGCCCCCTATCAAATTTTTGTGACCTCCGCTGGACTCTTTCGCATTTTCACCATCCTTCTGTAAGATGTGGGCCCAAAACTGGACACAGGACCCAGATGAGGTGCCTCACCAATGTCAAGAAGGGAATGATCAATCCCTCGACGCTTTCAATGCTCCTACTTACGATCAGCCAAAGGCCGTTAGCCCTTCTGCATAACAAGGCACACTTTGCCTCATATCCAGCTTCTCATCCACTGAACCCCAGGTCCTTTCTCAGCAGAAACTGTTCCTAGTCATCGTTCCTAGCTTTACAGTAAATAGGGGATCTTCCATCCTAAGTGCCAGGACGTCTCATTGTCCTGTTGAACCTCATCAGGTATCTGTGGCCCAATCGTCTAATTTTCTAGGTTCCCTGTATCCTATTCCCTACCGCTCCAGCAATACCCAGCCACCCGCCCGTTAGGTCATCGCAAACATTCTTTTAGTTTTCTTTTTTTTTTTTTTTTTTTTTTTTTTTTTTTTTTTTTTTTTTTTTTTTTTTTTTTTGTTTTTTTTTTTTTTGTTTTTTGCTGAGGGTGGCAGCCGACGCCATCCTTATAGATCATGAATAAAGATATGAACAAAACTGGCCCCCAGGACCGACCTTGGGGCAGTCACCGAACCAGGCCTGCCAAACAGACATGGAGCCATGATCACACCCATTGAGCCCAATGATTCTAGCCAGCTTCTATCCAACCTATAGTCCGATCATGCCACCCGCGAACTCGTAACTGCCGCAAGAATACTGTGAGACCGTAATGCAAAAGCCTTTGGCTAAGAGGTCAAGGGATAACAACATCCACTACTTCCCCCATCCACAGGAACCGTTATCTCCTCATAGAAGGCAATTAGGTTAGTCAGGCATGACTTGCCCTTGGTGAATCCATGCTGACTGTTCCTGATCACTTTCCTGTCCTCTAAGTGCTTCAGAATTGATTCCTTGAGGACCTGCTCCATGATTTTTCCATATCTCTCTAAAGAAGCCACCACTCCTGCAAACGATACCAGTGTATGTGGCTCTTCATTGCCATTGTGGTTGTGGTGTATTGAAAACTGTGCTAAAATTACAAGTTATCACTTTAAGTTATAAGTGTTTTCCTGGTGCTGCTTGTCAGGAAATGTGCAACCTCACTCTTCAGCAATGAGTCTGCGAAGGGCCAGCCCAGAGCAAGGTTGGATGAGTTAAGCTTTTCTGCTTAGGGAGCAGCCTGCCTTGTCTCTCTCTGTTTTTGGTTCTTGTGTGTTAAGGTTCTGGATTCTAAGAAAAATTAAAATTACATTAGTGTTAAATTGAAAACTTTCAGAAATAGCCTTTTACGTTTGTAATCTAATTTCTGTGTATGGATACCATGAACATAACACTGGCCATGTTAGATCACTTACTATAGTTGAAATAGGCAACAGACCAGGAAGGCAGGAGCAAGACCAAAAATGCCCATCTGTGTAGGTCATCATGTGCACAGAGTACAGCAATGCACAGAAGGGTTCCTTCAAGTCATGTACACCAGCGTTTATTGTATATTAGCTTTCTTGGAGCAAAAGAGAAAATCCAGAAGGAGGCAACAGGAAGCAGGTATGCACGTGCTCCATGTATATGGGGGTCCCAGAGCGGTTACTTATTTTAGAATTACTACAATATATGACCCTTTCATAGTAAAAAGGGATGCGAAGCAGCAGTATTGTAAATGCTACTGTCAATGCTTACTGACTGACCAGCTTCCTAATTGCTTTTTGTTGCTGCTCTTTTTAGAGTTGTATCCGTAGCCAGAGATAAGTAGTTTCCCTCATCAGCCATGTTTGCAGGACCCTTTCATGAGAGCTCAGCAACAACCCCTGCTTTACATCACACTGTCACTGCATCTTCTGGCATGCATATCTGAGGGCAATTTTTTCTAGGTTGTCATTTTTTCCTAAAATGTTGATGAATATCGATGACACATTAAGAGGCAGGAGAGGCGGGGATGGGCCAACATCTGTGTTACCATCAGTCTGGAATTCATCTTTGCAGTAATACATGCTATTCCTACAGAGTCCCAAAGAATATTCCTGCATGAGCTTCAACAATCCTTGTTTTAACAATTTAATATCCAAAGCTAAACAAGAATAATAGCTCATTGGATCAAACGTGTTCTTATTTTACAGCTAAAGACAAGACTAGCAGCATAATTTCCTGGAGGCTTAGATACTCCAAAGAGATTGTGTCAGAACTTAACTTTAGGATGAATTCAGGTTAGAAGAAACCACTATTAAACTTCTCAACTGACTGATCTACTAAATTTGGGAACAAGATAGTGGAAGGAAGACAACCCTGTGGGGAAAATGAGCCTGCAGCGATAAGAGAGTCAATTTCTTCCTACTGACAGGGAAAGAAATCTAATACAACTCCAATTTAGCCCCCCTCACCCCCCCAATATCAGTGCCACTGGAAACTGTGAAAAGAAAATTAAAGTGAGAGGGCCACTGAGTTCTACCGATCTAACACTCCTGATGGGAGGAACAGTTGCAGCATATGGCCCTCTATATATTATATGTTGTCTGATTTGTTTGTTCATTGTACATGTCCACTAAAAGACATGTACAAGAGGAACATTGGAGTCAAAAGCAGATGGTATTAGATATAGTTTAGTGAATTGTAGAGATGTTTCCCTGACTATTCATGTGAATTCTTATGTGAATTGCAATCTGTCCATGGGCACAACTCTTTCATACCCATTTTCAGTGAGTATTCATGCATGCTTTAACAGAACGAATACTTTAGCAAACAAAAACAGGCCACACTTTATATTAAGGATATAAAATAGTTTATAATGGATTAATAGACAATTAATAGAGATTTTAAAACATGGTTAATCAATTGTAATAAAAATCCAGCAGCTCAATAGTATGCTTATAAATATGGCTTATAATGATCTATTAACATCTTTTTCTGATATGGTTATAAATATCTGTAACATACACTACTTATGTCTGTAATATGTTTATAATATCATTTATGAACTCCTTATAATTAAACCATTTGTGAATGGTTATAAAAAGTGTGACCCAAAAATGTTACATAGTGTTAAAACCATTACATTTATGTGCAACCTGAATCCTGTATCTGAGACATTTCTTACAGTGGTATTTGTTTGTTTTTTAATAAAAGGCACCACTGTTATGCATAAAAACATTTACTCAGCATCTTAATTAAAAAATTCTTCCTTGATTAAGAAAACAAAAAAATGTATGGAGTGCCCTTAAGTGCTGATTAAATATTTGGATGCTGGACAAATAGTTCAAAGTAAATTAAAAAGACTGTACCAGCAAAATAATCAAATATTATTAAAAAGCTATCATTAAAAAGGGAGCTCCTATGTAGGGACAGATCGTGAACAAGAAATAAACCCTCCTCTGAAAAAAAAAAAGTGTAGATATTTTAAAGAAGAGGGATGGGAATGAGATGGGTCAGATGTCACATGACTTGATCATATGGCTGCCTTAGATGAAATGGGCTGGCCTGTAAACCCTTATCTGCACTGGAATAGGTTGGCATTTACAGCGCTGGCTCAAGCAACTGAATTGCTTGTAAAACACTTTGTCTCTGCATTAAGTGCTTCTCATATTTCACAGGTGTTGCCAGAATGGGGACACTGCACGAGCTCTGAGGAACCCTTAAAAACATCTCCACCCATGCCTCCATAATTCAAACCATTTCAGTGCTAGTATGTATGGGAACCATTGGCATTACAGATCCACTAGTGCAGTTAGCCCTCTCACAGCAAATGCACAGTGCTCCTAGACACCCTTATTTATTCAGTCTGGACAAAATTCTATTCCTAAAGTCCAGTCTATGCAAGAAAATGGAATCATTGCTGAAAATTGTCCCTCACAGCCAGTACTGAAAATGATAGGCTTACCAGCGTAAACCAGACAATACCATTTCAGACTGTGATTGAGTCCACCGGAGACAAGCCTTCACAGCAAAAGGGCATGTACTGCTATTGTGAGGTCCTCAAGAGAGAGGGACAGGTGCAACCTCTGCAAGTACTGCTGCGGAAAAAATATATTTCCATACCAGACCTGACACATGGGACTTTTCTTGGAAAGAGTCTGGTCAAAAACGATACCAAATTCTTACCTCGTTCACTGCTTCTGTACATCTCTTGATTATTCCCTCTAACTCTACCCACCAGCAACGCTTCTGTATGAAAAGGAGGCAGTTCTGAGGCACTGAGCTGCAATGTCACTGTTACCAACTCATGATTTTATTGCAAGTCTCACAGCAGCTTTTCTTCTTCTTTTTTTACATATTATAATGTTTATTTTTTTTCAAATACAACAACAATAAAAAACACCAGATTTATCATAATACACTAGGTAAGTAACAAGGGTTATAAAAAAGGGAGAGGAAGTGCACCTAGTTGTTTTTTTTCTTAAAGTGCCAGCACCTGGAGTCAAGTGATTAGTTGAGAGTCTCAGCTTTCATTAAAATAAAGTAAGTTTGTAGCCCTCATGGTTGCTTAGCAAAAGCTTGAAAATGTGACCTCAAGGCAACCTAAAGGCTCAGAAACCAGAAAGCAAAGAAAAAGAACCCCACATTTATTATTTATTTAAAAACTCATTATTTTAAAGCCAGGTATGTGATGGGGGGGGTCCTTGCACTCATGATTTTTGAGCACTTGGAGTTGGCCATGTCATATGAGCACAGCACTCCTACTGATACTCTAATTATTAGAAATGATTTTGCTTAAGACCTTATACACATATTTAGCAACATGGGGACACCTTGAGGGATGGTACAATTAGAATCCTTTGACAATTAAATAATTGCATGCTACCTGGTCTTACTTTTGTCATCCAGGTATTGAAGTCAGTGCCAGAAATCCTCTTCCACCCTGGAGTATGTATTAATTAACTTGTAAATTAATTATATTATATTATAAACCTAGCTCTTAAATAACATGTTTCATCAGTAAATCTCAGAGTGCTTATATAAGCCATGGGCAATCGTACCAAATCCTCTGAGAGGTCTAGCACGACCAAGATATCAATGACCCAAACCAGTCTGGTCTGAGTATATAACATAAGCCTGAATCCAAACCAGATCCAACCGAGAACGCTGGTGGGGTAGTGATGCAACTGAAGCTCAATTACTTTCCCCCAAATGGGAACGTTTCATACAACATGAGCACTCAAGTTTTACCAGATGACTTACTGAGTGGGTAGTGCAGACCTCTATATGTCCAAGCGTAGTCGGCCAAGACAATAGTAATGACTGGTCAGAAACTGAACCGTAGGTAGAGGAAGGGACTCCAAGAAGTCACAGACGTTAACATCATAATCTATTTCAGAACCAGCCAAAAGGAGGAAGTCCGCTGAGAACCCGAGGTTCTCAACATCAAAAGAACCCTAGACCCTATACTTTATCAGGTAAGAGTTGGAAAATTCCTCACACTGTCCAGCTGGAGGAACAATTAGCCAAGGCAATCTGATTGACTAGCTCTGAAATATCCCGAAGCATTCAGGTGGAAGAATAAACTCATGCCAATTTCATTTGGAAGGGAACATCATCAACTACTACTGAGTTTCTTAGTAGAGTCTGCCTTTGAAATTGGCATTGGGCGAATTCTAATATAATAGGCTGTAGAGAGAACCAATAAAGTTTAAGAACCAGAGATCTCTGTAGTATTAATCAATTGGCAGCACATGCCGTTTCCATTTACTCAGCAGCGTTAAATAGAATTGAATACGCCATTCAGTTTTTGTACTGTTACTGGTATGGTTTCATGTTCTATCCTGTATGTAAATTCTATCCCCTCTCTGCCTTTGTCTCTTGTTCTCCCCTTTTGCAGAAGCTCAAGTGGTGAATTGTGTCACCGGTGCTATCAGGAGACCTTCCGATACTGACTTCAGGACAGGATCGTGCAAAATTAGAACTCAGTTTTCCCTCATTAGTCAGTAGAAAGAAAACTATTCTGGCGGTAAAACCACTTGACTGGGACTCCAAAATCCTGGGTTAAATTCTTACCTCTGCCACAGACTTCAGTTGTCACCTTGGACATTTACCTACCAGAAAGATATATGCAGCATTGTTGTGGCCGTCCCAGGATATTAGCGAGACAAGGTGAGTGAGGTAATATCTGTTATTGGACCAACTTCTGTTGGTGAGAGAGAGAAGCTTTCAAGCTTACACAGAGCTCTTCCTAGGGTTGCCAACACCCTCACCCTACCCTGTCACTCCATCCCTCCCTCCATCACTTGCTCTCCCCCACCCCCATTCACTCGCTCAGTTTCAGCAGCTGGGGAAGGTCACTTTTCGACCGGGTGTGTCCTGAAGCTGGAAAGCTTGTCTCTCTCACCAGCAGTAATTTGTCCAATAAAAGATATTACCTATAGGAAAGAAGCAGTTGCAATCACCTGGCCAGAAGGAAATCAAACATAAGCCTCCTACTGCTATGTGATCATATGGAAAAGGGCTTATCATGCGTTTAATTGAATTTAATACTGTTTATGACATTTCAAAGTGCTGGGAAAGCAATGTTGATTTTGTTTGTAATTATTGTGCATAATTTTTATTCATTCCTTTAATGACTGAGACGAGAGACAATAAGAGAAGAGATCCCATTCCAAAAAGCAGATATAAAACTGAACAAATAATTGATTGATTTATTCTAAAGTGTTTTTGCTAGGCTATTAACTATGACAGCTTAGTTGCAAAAAACTTTGTTTTTCACAGCAAATGTCCTCTGTATAAGAACCGGTTTTTTTGTTTTCTCTTGATATTGATCTTGATCAGCATCTTTTTATTCCTTTTAGTTTATTTGATTTCTTACTCAGTGTCTGATGAACATCAGTGGTTACATCTGAGCTTGCAATTGTCTTCTATAGCTAAGATTTAAATCAAGCTTTTCCTTTTAGCTCCTGATAACTCCAATTCCCATTACTCTATCCATTGTTGTGCTTGTCACTCCAGCTGTTTCATTTTAGTTTTATGTTCAGCTTAGCATTGGAAAAAGCAAGACCACCGCTGAAATATGAATGTTTGTCCTCAGTAATGCCATTATTCATAGGATTAAAGAGCACATGGAATGCAAATTGGATATACAAGGAACAATTGTAAGAGTTAAAATCCAGTAGGTTTCTGATAATTAGTCTATCTAGGTCATGCAGCCCCATGCTTCCATTCTAAATAATGTAATAATATCGTTGTGACAACAAGAAAAATTTTTTTATTCCTTTCCTTTTCCTTCACCACTTTTGTTCCTCTCACTTCCCTCTCCTTTGCGTCTTGTTCCTGTGACCTCTTATTTGATGTTTGTTGAGCCCTGTCTTCTCTTGCTGTTTCACACTCCCTTGCCTGCTGATCAAAGTTGGAAAACATCCCTTGTAGTTTACAGAGATGAATGCTGTTCCAGGGCTGTATCTCTCATTCTTGTGTTGTTCAGATGAGGACAGTTTAGTTACAAATAATGCCAAAGGAGAGGCAGTAGTTTGGGCAGCCCCAGACACTACCAAACAATGCATTTGAGCTAAGTGCAGGAGAGGGACAGAATGGCTGCAGGCTGTGGTCTTAACAGGGCTCTGCACTCAGCCCACCAGCGCTCGGCCATAAATCACTGAGGTTTGGGTCCAGCCAGCACACTCAAGCTCAGTTGCAATAGTACATGGTATGTGGGCTGGAGATGCAGGTGCTCCTCCATTATGATGGTAGGCCTACTGGGGCTGTACAATATGCAGGAATTTAAAGCATGAGGTAACCATCTTTAGAGAGATTGGTGCCGTCTGTTAGATTCCTTCAGCCCCTTTATTGTGCTTGGAACATTCCTGCTGTGTTTCGTTGTAATAAATCAGGACAGCAGAGCAGGACAGAAGGAGAGTATCTATTTCAGAACAATGACCTCCTCGTTGAAGACAGCAGCCATGCATCAATTCCCTGCCATGGGTCAGATCCTCTGACGAAGGCACAATTATGACCAGTCCATGGTTCTTGCAGGCCCCTCCACTCCAAGAGTAGCCACTGCTTGTACAGGCAGAGCTCTATGAGGAACAACAGAACTAGTTCCTATAGGCTTCTCCCCATCCATGCCTCCCCCGTCCTCAAGTCTCTGACTGTAATATCAGCACAGCTGTCAGCCCTGCTGTGCAATTTCTGACTGGTTTCCCTTCAGCCATGTGCTGCTGCTCTTGTCTGTGATCTGTTATATTCAAGCCTCCTCACCCCTAATTACTGTAAAGAGAGGCAGTATACTGCTGTTCAGGGCCCCCCCCCCACACACACACACCCACCAGCTGTCTCATTGATGTCAATAGGACCATATACATGAGTCAAGGATGCTGAGGAATAGGCCCCCAGAGCAGCGATACCTAATGATTCAGACCACCGGGGTTAATGGGAGTTGGATCAGCCCCTTGGAAAGCAGTATTCCAAAGCAAAACACAAAATAGGAGTGAAATGGTGTTACCAGACCGGAGTTGTGCTTTCAGGTTGACAAGGGTTGTGGTAAATTCTCTATCCCTCAAAGGCTGAAAATTAAGATTGGATGTCTCCTTCTATAAGACATGCTCTAGCGTAACCACAAGTTACTGGCTAGATGCAACCATTCCTGGGTGGGGTCCTATGGTCTAGGTAATGCAGAAGGTCAGACTACTTCACCATAACAGTCCCTTCTGGCCTTAAAACCTAGGAAAATATATACCACATCTTGTAATATCCACCTGCAAGGTGGCACAAGGGCCTGACTCTGTTCTCATCAGTCAGTGTCTCACTTCCTCTTAACTTCTCTGGGAGTGGGATCAATTACCCAAGATTCCCTGTCAGCTCACCTATGCACTGACTGGACTAAGGTCCACCAGATGATATTACTAAAACAAACACTGGTAATGGTTCAGATGTAAACTGGAAGGCCAGATGGACTAAGACATTCTTCCAATATCTAGTATCTCTAGCAAAAAGACATTTTTCCACATTCTTGTTACTATTCAGTGGAATTAAGGCTTTTGATGAGAGCTGGGATAGGTTCTTAAAGCCTAACTAATCAGCCAAGATCAAGCGGTCACCCCCCACCCAAAACAAAATAGTGATAAATAAAAACAGCATGAAGGAGCAAAGTATCTGTCCTTTTTTCTGTGCTAATTCTTGGTTCTTTAGATGGATCTATGAGCTCTCCTAGCTAGGATGATCAGATGTCCCAATTTTATAGGGACAGTCCCTATTTTGGGGGCTTTTTCTTATATAGGCAACTATTACCCCCTAGCCCGGCCCGATTTTTCACACTTGCTATCTGGTCACCCTAGCTTTAGTGTTTCAAAAGAAATGGAACCTGTTTTTTTTATTATCTGTCTATTGTCTATTATGATATTTACAACAAAAGAATGAGTCTTTTCTTCAGCAACAGAAAATCTACACTGTGAATGGAAGAAAAGGCTTATTTTGACTAGTAATCTGAGTAAACTTGATGTGGAAATCACAGAGGAAGCACAAAGGCAAAACAACAAAAGGCCATTTCTATAATGTGACTTATTTAAAACACACACACACACAAGGGACACTTTAAATGTCACTGCTACAATGAGCAATTTCTTTTCTTTTAAAAGGCTCAATTTTTCCAAAGTTACTTTTCAAATAACTAGCAATGCAACCATTAGCTTTCCACCACTCCAGCATTGTCAGTTGGCTAATTGTTTTGTACCTAATTAAGATTTACATAAAAATAACACCCTCTAGCAATGATGCAACTGAAAGTCTGCCATGAAACTCCATGGGACATATAACTAAATCCTGCCGTAGAGTCTAAAAATGTCCAGTACAGCATTTCAGGATTAATAGTGAAACCTTATGGACAAAACATGCAGCTACAGCTAGATCTGAGGTATTCTATGCTTGTTACCTCCACACAATAGCCAAAGAAATCAGAATATTTAGAGCATCGGTGTACCCCGGTATACTAATTTGAATTTTTTTTTTGTTACAATTAAAACAGAATCCAAAATATACCTGACACCATATGTGCACATTGTTTTAGTGCAGAAAATGATTCCATACAAATGAAAAGGCCAAATTCAAAACAACTAGGCCCCAATTTTCTGCTGGCATAACTCCACTAGTTTCAGTGTAATTACACGGTAGAGAAAGAATTTTGCCTTGGATTTTTAGATTAAGTCTCAAAAATAAGCATGTCTGATCTCGACACAATTCCAATATTCCCAACTAATTAACACATCCTATCATGAGAAATATTGGCTCTTGAGAGCTCCCTGGGGTTGCTATACTGTCAGGGGACTAACGTACATACATTGACCTATCCTACACAATTGAAGTTAATGGTGAAAGTGACAGACTTCAGTGGTGCAGCACTAGATCAACAGCAAGCAAGAAATGGAGTATCTATGCAGTTCTTTTAAAATCAGTAAAGTTGGGGTCAGATTTGGGAAGATTTCATGCTGTATCCTACCCAGACTCCAGCCACAGTCCTAACTTCGCCTACAACAACACAGTAACTAGGTATTTCTGTTAAAGAGACTGGCACAGAAAAAATTAACAATGTTGACATTTAAAGGTACTCTTTAGGGTTCAGTGTCAACATACCATTGATATGAATGGGGCAGTTTTCATCTTCATATTACATTCAAGCTGCCTTCTGCACTGCCCCCGTACTTCCCACCCCTCCCTTGCAAAGGAACCAAGCTGATTCTTTTGTCCTTACAACTTTCTGTGCCCATGGAAGGGGTGAAGACAGTATTAGCCTTTGGGCTACTGGTAGGGTGTAAATTTGACTGCACACTCATGACTGGAATGAGATCTTTATAATCAGAAGGGCTAAAATCTTACTTTTTTTAAAAAAAAATCTTAGACTCTGGAGAAACTGAGGGAGTCACCAGAGACGTGCTGGCACAATGAAGCAATTCGGTCCTTCCCCTGAGTAAGGAGCTCTGTTTCTATGGTGATACTAGATAAATATCCAGTCAAATTACATCTTAGATAGGAGTAATTACCTCTGGGACAGCACCATGCCAGGTTCCGCTAGGTCAGCACTCTGGTTCCATTCCTTACCAGATTAAGCATTTGATTGCAGCCACATAAACCTCCATATAACCCATCCAGAACATTTCGTGCTGTGTATCTTCTCTGCTTCTCTAACACAGTAATATAAAATACAGGTCTAACTCTCTCAAAGGAATCCATAGCATTGCAGATATAGTTAACATGCTGTCCAAGCCCTAACAGTCTGTTGCTATAGAAATCTATACACATTGCTGGGTTCTAAATTACCTGGGTTACTAAACACCTGCCTTTCATTGGGGACACTCAACTAATACATCAGCTGAACTCACAGTGATAGTCCAAAAAAGCAAACAAAACGTTAGGAGGTATAAAGAATGGGATAGAAAATAACACTGACAAGATTAATAGATTCATAGATTTTAAGTCCAAAAGGGACCACTATAATCATCTGATCTGACCTGCTACATAACACAGGCCAAAGAATTTCAGCACTTCAGGAAGGTATCCAGTTTTGATGTAGTTTTCAATTTAGAATCCACCACAACCTTTGTCAATTGTTCCACACTCTCACTGTTGAAGTTGTGATTTGTTTCTAATCTGAATTAGTCCTTCCACCAGAGATTGATTGTAAAGCCATTATTCAAATCAATGGCATTCTCTCACCTGAAATATTGTTTTCAGTTCAGGGCCCCTTATCTCAAAAAAATTTTAAATGGTAATACAGTCAGTTCAGATTACAGGCATGCATAGACTGCAATATGAGAAGAAACTGAAAAGGCTGGAACAGTTTAGTTTAGAGATGAGACAAATAAAGGGTGTGAGTTAGAGACATAATAATAAAAGTCCGGAGATCAGGTGACTCTAACTTATCTTTTCTCATAATACAAGAACAGAGGGCCTTTCAGTGAAATGGCAAGGCAACAAATTTAAAGGTAATAAAAGGTGATTTTTTTTTTTTACTGGACACACACTAACTCTATGTAGCTCATTGTGACAAAGTATTATTGAGACCGAGAGTTAGTAGGATTCAAAAAAGAAATAGACATCTATATGGATAACAAGAGCACCATGGTTATATTTGATAGGATTTTTAAAGATGGATATAAACCTTCATATGTCAGTGCATAAACCTCTTCTGTAATTGATGGGGGAACTTCCCTGTGGATAAGTTAGTCCATTATTGTCCATTGTGGGGTTTCTTACACTTGACTCTGAAGTATCTGATACTGACCACTATCAGACACAAGATACTGGACTAGATAGTCCAAACCAATTCTATTTTCATGTCATTGGTCAACTGTGAACATAACAATTCTTATGTTCATATTTGACCGGTGACAACATAGCTTTTCTTTAAGCCTGCAGATTGTTGTTAAATTACTGATTGAATCTATATTGAATCCCTCTTCCCTAATCAAAAACCTCTTAACGGTTTCCTTCAGACAATGTAATGGCTCACTGAGCACAGACCACTGGTTTACGGTGATAACAGGCAGGATGTTTTCTGAAGGCCATTGGTGCTTAGATCATATACTATATATTTTGTTCCTTCAGGACTTACAGTCTCATCCTTTCAAACAGTTATTAGGAAGCACTGTGGCTTGATGGTAAGAAATTGCATGAAAAAGTTCCATAACTAAGGACATAGATGTAAACAAAACTCCTGTGCAGATTCTAAAGCCAATTGATAATGAAACTGAACAAGAGGACAGTGATGAATTTCCATAAATTGGGAAATCCAGTACATTGGGTCACTGTCCCCTTAAATGGAAACTCTCAGCTAGAATGTTAATGGACTATCACATGCATATTTTCTAAAAGATCATTAAGACCTGCCTGAGCATTCACTAGAGTCAGCAGGACCATCCCTAGAAGCGGGTGGGGCCCAGGGCAGAAGTGATGAATCTGTCACTTCTGGGACCGACCCGTCACTTCTGGCACTGACCACGCTGGCCAATCACACCCCAAAGCATGGAGCCCAGAGCGGCTGCCCCGATTCACCGTACCCAGGGGACGGCTCTGAGGGTCAGTCCTCCAGAGAAAGTGAATGACCGGGATCACACAGAACATTATAACTATGATCCTGATCCTGCAGGGACTTGAATGCCCTCAATTCTTTCAAACAGTACTACATTAATGCACACTAAGCAAGTTTTAGTTCATCCCAGCAGCATCTATGCAGGCCAGTTAACATGCAACAAGTTGGTGCACTTTAGAAATGGTCCCCTTTTAGTGCTCATTGCTACTTCTTATAGATAAGCCATCAGTGAAGTCAACCAGCTCTCAGAACACTCAGTCCCTTTCGTTGCAAAGCAGTTTACATGTCTCTTGCACTGTGGAAATTAATGATAGATACATATGATTCTGCTTTTGGAATCATTTGCTGGAGACAGAGTGCAGTGTTAGCACTCTTTGCATCAAATCTATCAGAATCCAAGGCTATGAAATATATTAAGCATTAACATGTTTTCATATCAGTCCATTTGTTCTGTCAGGATGGGACAGCCTCATTTTGATACACATTATTTAGTGTAATTTCAGAAATGGTTTATGTTACAATAAACTGGTTATAGTGTCATACAATAGACCTGAATGCAGAAAAAAACCACAGTATTGCAGCAGAAGGTACTGGAGCCGTTTCCAACTAAAGAAGAGTCAAAATGGGCTCATCTTATTCACCTGTCTGAAGTGATGGCTATAAGGAATGAAGTCTTGAGGGAGAGATGGAGGAGGGAGCAGATAGCTCAAAGAGAGGTTGCCCCAGGGCATTGAGAAGCAAATTCAGATCCCACTCGGTTGCATACAGGAGGAAACAATTTGTGTAAGCCTCGAAGGAATCTGGTTACAGTAGTGTGAGGAATAACTAAGATGACTTCAATGGATATGTGCAAGGCTGTGTACTGTGGAAGCAGTCAATGTACTCTGAACTCACTGAGACCCTGTGTATTTAAATCAAAAGCTCGTTTCTTTCACAAACAGTTGTCCCAATAAAAGATATTACCTCACCCATCTGGTCTCACTATCATCCTGGGACCAACATGGCTAAAGCAACACTGCAAATATTTAAATCCAATGGACAGTCTAGGATCTTGGAGAGTGGAGCATCTGATGCTTGAGAAGAGTGTCAAGAACACCAGGAATGGAGGGTTTCCACTTTTGAAAGTAAGTTTCGCGAGTAGTAGGTTTCCTGCTAGACAGGAGAACTGACTGGAGAACCATCTAGGAACCATGCTGTCAGGTTCAAGGATGAGGGGTTGGGATGGATCAGGGCCCCTGAGTTCTGTAACAGGAGATCCCTCTTGAGGGGCAGGTGGAGAGGCATTATCACAGGGAGGTGAAGACAGTTTAAGTACCACACTGTCTTGGCCAGGACAATGTTATGAGGATAATCCTCGCTCTTTCCTGTCACAGTTTGAACAAGGTCTTGAGAATTAGAGGGTAGAGGTGGGTAAGCATATCACAGGGTATGGGCCCATGGTGTTATCAAGATATCTCCCAGTGATTTCAGACCATATCGTCTCTCGGAACAGAAAATGTGACATTTTGTGCTGATTGGGGTAGCAAAGAGGTCTGTTTTTGGGAAATCCCAGGTTTGGCAATGCTGTGGAAGATAGAATTGCTGAGCTCCCTCCCATTCACAGTCCTAATGGAAGTTTCTGCTCAGGGAGTCTGCAGTTGTACTCTGGAGGCCTGGTAGATGGATTTCTGAGATTTATATCTGATGGGAAATGCACCAGTTCCAGAGTTTTAGTGATTCTGTGCATAAGCATTTGGATCTTGCTCTGCCCAACTGGTTTCTATAATACATTGCTGCCCAGTTGTCCAGCATTAACCTGATGGAGTGACCATGGATGTAAAGGAAATGTTGACCAATACATTAAACTGCTCCTAGTTCTAGGATACTGATGTGGCGTCTGGCCTCTCATGTTTGTCGTGGGCTTTGGTCCCTTGGCGGAGAGTCCCCAACCCCAAAATGTAAGCATCTGTTATGAGAATCTTTGACAGGGGTAAATGTGAGAATGCAGATCTTCAGTGGGGCCCTTCCACCACCTGAGAGAATCCAACACTTTGGAGGTCCTGTAATGTGTTTGGAGACTGTGTCTGGTTGGGGTTTACATCATCCTTAGACATATCTGAAGGCACTTGAGGTGTAGTCTTGCATGAGGTCTGACAAATGTGGAGGTCAACATGTGGCCCAGGAGTTGTAAGTAGGTCCTTGCAGTTATTTGAGGGCTATGCTGTCCTGTCAAGATTAGAAAGGATACAATGGAGAATCTCTCCTTGGATAATTAGGGAGTCTAGAGTAGCTCCAATGAAATCTATCCTCTGGACCAGAGTCAGTATAAATGTCTTCAGGTTACGGAGATTCCAGGAACTGCAATAGGGCTAGTTCCTTCAAGGTTGCCAACTGAACCTTTAGAGCTGACCAGCCCCTGCGGAGCCAGTCATCCAAGAATGGGACATCCAAGTATGAGCAGCTCTTCCTGTCAAGTAGGTCTAATCACTTTGTCCAAAGGAGAGGGTCTAGAGGGAGCCTGATGGTTTCTTTCATTGACTTCATCTATCACCAGGGAATTAGGGGCAGGATGGGAGAAGTGCTCCACTCCCTTAGCTGGAATAGAATATTTTATCTGCCCTTGCAAATTGGATATATAGTGGCAAATGTTTGCCATAGAGTGTGTGTAGGCAATAACATTGCCTCATTAATTGGTAGGCCAATTTTTCTCAGGGGGAAATGTTTAAAATGTCCACCAGAGAGTGCTGAGACTCCTGGGCCTCTTCTTGTGGAATCTGGAAGCAGTCCAGGCATTTCATGAGGTCTGCATAAGAGAGTGGTGGCATTGCCACCACATCTGGGAGGATGACGACTTGGGTGAAGGAGGTGATATTCCTCAGTCTGTGGCTCTGTTCTCTTTGTGTGCCTCCTGATACTCAGGGCATGGGCTCTGGAAGGACTGCAAGAGTGGGGGGACCAAGCCCCTCCCCCTCATGGCCCAACCCTCCCAGAGCCCCAGGCCTCCTTGCCAGTCCAACCCTACCAGAGCCCGTGCCCCTCCCAGACCCCTTGCCCTCCCACCACTCCGTCCCGGAGCCCCAGCCCTTCACACCAGCCCCACCATCCCAGAGCCTCTGTCCCCCCCCTCACACTCTCCTTCTTCCTGCTGACTGGCCCAAAGCCCTCAGGTGATGGAGTCTTTCCTGCTTCCCAGACCCAGTCGGTTGCCGGCACCAACAGGAGCCTCCACTGCAATTTGGTAGGCAACAGGTGAGGCCAAGATGCCAGCATGTGGCTCAATCCAAGTGCAGGCCAACCAGATCAGGTCACGGCATGCTCCTTCCCCCACCCATCCAGGTTTTAAAAGCAAGGATGGACAATGGCTCTTTGGGTACCAAAACCTGAGTAGAAATGGGAATGCCAAGGCCAAAATGGTGGAGGAATTAGTACTTAAATATCTTGAAGAGAGCACATATGTTTCTTTTGTTAAAAAGTGAGGGGCTATGGCCCCCATTCCCCTACTTCCCCCTAGTTCAAGTGCTGGGGACTGAGGGGGAAAAAGGTAGTGGGAGATGGTCTGTTGGTGCCGGTGCATGATGCAGTACCTGGGAGTAGTTGGGTCTCTTTCCAGCTGGCACCCTGAAAAACTGTTTACCAAAGTGCTCCCATGAGTTCCAGTAAGACCACTGAGGAGGGGGATAGAGGAAGGGTCCATCAGGATATGCATATCCCCAAGGTCTAGGATATCTGGTGAGCTCCAAACGGTATTCTTCAGTAAACAGACTGAGGGGTGTGACGGTACGGTACTGAGGTAGAACCCTGAATCAAGACCTCAGGATCAGAAGTATCCTCCCCTGAGCTAAGAGGGGAGACTCAAGCATCAGTGCCAGTACAGAGAGTTGGAAGCCCAACTGAGAATAAGGTTGTGACCTAGACCTCATTAGCAGGGGCGACTCCACTTTGTTGAATCCTGAGTCAGTACCAAAGCTGGGAATATGGATTGGCAAGGAGAAAGTGAATGTGCTACCAGAGAGGTCAATAGAGGGCCTTCTCTGACTTCGCAGCTGTAAGGTGATAGTACCACCGTCCTTTGAGTAGCCCCTTTTACATCATGGCTCCAAGAGGTGCCAGACAGTACCAAGAAAGTACCCTGAGTTTAGAATACTTCTTCACATGTGACTTCTTATATGGTACTAGTACCTCAGTACCTGTTTTGGTCAGAGTCTCAGCAATATCTCTTAAGGGATACGAGATCTTCCAGGAGTGAGATTTATGAGGTGACCTACCCCTCTTCTTTGTTTCCCTGGAAGGGAGAAGAGGCTTCTTTTTCCTAGCAGTCCTAGTCTCTGAGGCTGCTTACAAGGCTCCAGCACTCACCAAAATGTCCTGAGATGTTGAGGCCAATGTACAGGAGTTGGGGTAGTGAATTCCTCAGGAACTAGGAATCGTTCCATTAAGAGGATCTTCAGCCTAGCCTCTCTGTCCTTTCTAGAACTGCCTTTAAACCCTGAGCAGACCTTGCACTTTGATGGGTGACACTGAAGACAGCTAAAATGTCCATCATTGTGGGGAAAAGACTTGTGATAGGTCTGTCAGGGCTCAAACCCCAGGGTCTTCATCATGACCCAGTGTTCTGAAGCACTAACCAAAGTCCTGAAAAAAAAGAGTGGAGAAACTCCTTTGAAAGCACAACTGTGCTGAAATAAAATAAAATAAAAATAAAAATAAAACAGTATGGTAAATGAGAAAGGCTGGAAGTTACAAAGCAGCAGAGAACAAATGCTCCATCTTGAGCCACAGGTGGCTGAGAAGGAACTGAGTGGCAGCAGCTTCCCTGTATGTCTTCATATGGGAACATAAGGCACGGCTCTGCACAGATGTAGACCTGCAGACACTGCAGTTGAGAGCACACAGTCATATGCACACATCCTATGATGGAGCACCCATAGGGACACATTCTTGAAGCTGTTCTCCCAAGTGTGAGAAGTTTGACATTAAAAATAAAGGGATTAAAAAATAAAACCGAACACTTTTAACCAGTCTGACTAAAAATCTCTTTTCTGCCAGCTGTTCAAAAGTCAATCATTTGAGATGTTATAATCCCAGTTGTCCATGCAATCTTCCAGTAAACACAGGGTTGACAAGGCTTGACAAGACTGATGAGACTTGTATATTACACACATCTGGACACAGACAAATAAAAAATTCCTTGTCAAAAACACTTAAGATTGCTAAAGGACAATGTAAAACTCAAAATCACAAATACAGCACAAAGCCATACACATACATCTCTATATATAGATGTAGGTTTGGGACAATTTAATTTTTACTTTTTTATAATTTTGATGGATAATATCAGTGAATATTTTACAGCATTTTTTATTTGTATCAATTTTAAATATTCATATTTGTTGAAAACTATGGGGGATCAGACAAGAGGGGGGTCATACAATAATTATTTGATGACAGTAGACGTGAAGATTCAAAACGTTAAAGCTTTATAAATGTTAAAACACAAATTGTCAACTTCATATGTCAAAATATACAAAGTAAATATTCTTAAATCTCAAGCAGTATTTTTCTTACTTTGTATATCTGTAAATTTGGGTTATTATTATGGAAATATTTTTAATCAGTTTGTGTGTGTATGATGAAATCTACATTTACTGATAAAAATTGAATCCCGCCAAGCCTATACATATGATGTTAAAAACAAAGAGGAGGGAGTATTTTATTCTTTTACTAAGGTGGATACATTTTACTTTCCTTTGCAGGTGACGCTTAAAGTTGAACTAAATAGATTTTTTGTTTTTGTTGTTTAACTGATTAAAACTGAGGTCAAAAATTTCATCAAGAGAATATTCTGTGTTCAAGATTTTAATTGGAGGCAGGGCCGGCTCCAGGCACCAGCAAAGGAAGCAGGTTCCTGGCGTGACCAATAGAAAGGGGTGGCACTCCGTCTGTTATTGGGGCGGCATGTTCAGGTCTCTGGTGGCAATTCGGAGGCGAGTCCTTCAGTCCCTCGCTTCCTCTTCAGCGGCACTTCGGTGGCAGCTCAATCCCTCCACCTCAGTCTTCGGCAGCAATTCGGCGGCGAGTCCTTCACTCCCTCCCTTCCTCTTCAGTGACACTCAATCGAGGTTTTCTTTTTCTTTTCTTTTTTTCTTTTCTTCACCACTTGGGGCAGCAGAAAAGCTGGAGCTGGCCCTGATTAGAGGGAATTGCCTAATGTAGGAGGCAGAAAACTAGGGCAATCCTTCAGTATATTTGTTTTCTTTTGTTAGTGCCTATATCTTAGAGCTTCCAAAAATGTCCTATCTTTTTGTGTATTTGGTGGTCTTTAATGGATTTGTTTTACTCACTAGACTCTTGTATAGAACCTATTATTTTACTCATTTACCATTTTACATATGTTAGTGATATGTTTTTAGCCTATAATAGTAATCAGTTTTTGACTGCTACGTCCTTTTAGATGATACTGTATTTGTAGTTATTCCTTGCACATTAGAGGGAGTATCCCCAGGAGTTTGGACTTGCTTCGAGGCACTCAATTTGCTGGTGCAAAGGAATGTTACTCAGCAGTTCCCCTTCTATAATCCCCCAAGAAAGAGTTCTAATCTCCGGGTCTGCTCATGTAAAAACAGAGCTTGTGTCATGATACAAACCCTTGTCCTAGAACCAACGAAACAGATTGTGTAGTTCTACTCCAGCACAGTTGTGAGAAAAGGGGCTATGGAAATGCGAATCTAGTCAAGAGCTCTGTAAGGCAATTTGACATATTTCCAATAGAATTGGCTGTGTCACTATACAACAAAATCCCACAGAGGAAAGCATCACAGCAGAAAGCAAAAATACTGTAGGCTGAAATATTTTGCTACAGTTTCTAATACAAAGACAATAAATATGTCATGTCCCTACCCAAAAGAAAGCCATAATGAATAGAGAGAAAATAGCTGGAAAAGTTTTTGCTAGTAGAACCAATTTATTAACATGCCTGCAAAAATTATCAGACTGAAAACTTTTAGTGGGAAACAACCAATGGAATCGATAATACTATGCTCTCTCCTCAAGCCCTAGCTTGCAATATTGCCAGATGTTTGCCCTTTTTTTGCTGACATTGAATATTGAGGTAGGTTTAGTGGATCTGGTTCCCATCCCAGCCACTCTTGGAGCTGTGAAGGCACCTGGTGGCAGAGAGGTTGCTGAAGTTTTGTACCACACTACCATGCCACCTCAGGGTCCTGAACTTGCATGTACTATGGCACAGTTAAATCTGTCCCATGCTTCAGAAAAAGTATTTTTACCTTATTCTGTTGTTTGCCTAACCAAACAAGGAGGGGATGGTTCAGTGATCTAAGCATCAGTTAGAAATACCAGCCCGGAACCACAGTCAGCTCAGCAATTCATGGCATCTGAATTTTGAGGACTTAGCACCCCACTGAGGTGAATGTAATAGTTCTTCTTCGAGTGGTTGCTCATATGCATTCCATTTAGGTGTGTGCGCGCCGCGTGCACAGCCGTCGGAGAAACTTTTCTACCCTAGCAACACTCGGCGGGTCGGCTGGGCGCCCCCTGGAGTGGCGCCACCACGGCGCCGCATAAATACCCCAGCCGACCCGGCCACCCCTCAGTTCCTTCTTACCGCCCGTGTCGGTCTTGGAACAGTGGAGTGCAGTTGTTCTGACCTCCACTTCCTTTCCTTAGCTACTCGCTTATCGCTGTTCTTTGTTAGTTAATCGTTTTGTTTACATAGTTAATTAGTTATAGTTGAGTAATAGTGTTAGTGTATTTTTGTTAGTTAGTTTTTCGCGGGGCCGGGGCTGTTCCCCTGCCCCGCGCCCGGTACCGAAGCCATGCCTGGCTCGCCGGGATTTAAGCAATGTTCGGCCTGTAATAGGCAATGCCGACAGGAGATCCCCACGACTCCTGCCTGAAAATGCCTGGGAGTCGCACTTAGCGTCTAAGTGCCCCATTTGTAAGGCATTCAAGCCCACACCCAGAAGGAGCGGAACTTTAGACTTCAGACAGCTCCTCATGGAGGCGGCGTTGACACCAGCACTCCGAGTACGAGCAATTGCAAGCGATGAGACCGCTCCCCTTGGCACCGTCCACGTCCGGTACCGGTAAGGCTCTCTCGGCACCTGGCAGCACGCGACGCCGACGGCAACCTCTGCGCCGCTCCCTCTCTCCGAGGTCGACGTCGGCCAAGCCTCGGGCGGACCCTTCTGCAGCCGCCCGAATGGCTAAGACTGCTCTGAGGCAGACCGCCCGGCACCGACCCGGTTGCGGCGCCGTCAGATCTGCCCCGTTGACTCCAGCCCGTGCGGGCCATTGAGTCCGGCGCTGAGGAAGCTCCCCCGGCGCCGGCCGCGGTCGAGCTGGCATTGCCTTCCACACCGGAGACATTTTCGGCGACACGAGACCTGATTGCCTATCATGGAGCCGGCACCGCATGTGTGACCTCCGGTACCGCCAGTCCGTTTGACCCTCTCCAAGGCAAGCCGCCTTTTCTCGGCCGCCCTCTGCCACTGCTCAGGTCAACGCTCCAGATCTCGTTCTCCTCGCCGCTCCCCTTCACGGCACCCTCTCCAATCGCGGCACCCCACCGCCCAATCGTGGCACCGTTCGCCGCGGGCACCGCTCCCGCTCGCCTCAGCACCGCTCGAGTATGGCAACGCTCGGCACCGCTCCCAATCGCGGCACCGCTCAATCCGCCGCGCCGGCCGCAACTCGCTCCCGTCCCGCTATTGGCACCGCTCGCGGCACCGGTTCGAGCTCCCGGCGCCAGTCCAACAGGCCGATATTCCCGGACCAGCGAGCTCGCGGGCACGACCTCCGGCACCAAGCCGGGCGGTCAGGTCCCGGTCCGGCTCCCGGTACCGGCTCACCGGTCCCCAGACTCCGGTCTGCCAGGTCCATTGGCACGTCGGTGCCCACCTTTGCGGCCCCTCCATGGCCGTCCAGTCAAGAGTCTGCTTCTCCAGGGCAGGGTAGCAGCTATAGCCGGGGACCGAGACGTTGATTTCCCCGTGGACTCTTCCAGGACAGTCGCTCCCATGACGCCGCGCAGCAGCAATGGGGCATGTGGACACCCTGGACTTACCATCAGGCCCAGGGTGCTCCCCTCGTTCCGGCCCCTGCACCTGCTCCACAACGTCGGGCGCCAGAGCTACCTATCCCGCCTCCTCCGCAAGATGCAGAGAACCATCATGCCATTCATCCTCTGCACTCCCAGGAGTCTTTCCAGCAGGACCCACAGGGGACGAGTCCTGTCAGGACTCCACTTGTTCCGGGCGTATCCTCCTCTCTTCTCCCGATGAGGCCGTGGCGGGCTCTCTTCCTCGGGGCCACCGCCGATCGATTTGCGAGCCCACCAGGAGCTCCTTCGCCGGGTGGCCCTTAACATAGACCTCCCGGTGAGGAAGTGGCGGAGGTCGACGATCCGGTAGTCACTATTCTGGCTGCCGATGCCCCAATGCGCATAGCCCCCATTCATTAAAAACTATACAGGCGACTACTGATACCTTGTGGCAGTCTCCAGCATCCATCCCTCCGACTGCAAAAACGTGTGGAGCGGAGATATATGGTGCCCTCCAAGGTTATGAACACCTATATGTACGTCCACCACCCCCTCCTCGTTAGTTGTCCAATCAGTTAACGAGAGGAGCGCCATGGCCAGCAGGCGCCGGCACCAAAATCTAAAAGAGGCTAGGCGCATGGACTTCTAGGCCGTAAAGTGTATCAGGGCAGGCGCCTTACAGCTCCGAGTCGCCAATCAGCAGGCCCTCTTAGGCCGATACGGCTTTAACACCTGGTCGGAGGTTGGCCGCTTTACAGAGTTGCTGCCCCGGACTCACGCCAGGAGTTCGCAGCCTTTGTGGAGGAAGGGCAAGAAGATCGGCAGGACCTCCCTCCAAGCTGCCCTGGACGCGCGGCCGACTCGGCCACTAGGACTGTAGCCTCAGGAATTACACTGAGACGAAGGATTCCTGGCTCCAGGCCTCCACCTTACCCACCAGTACTGCAGACCACATTTACAGGACTTACCCTTTGAGGGCCGGGGTTTGTTTTCCGACAAGACAGATCCTCACCTTCAAAGCCTGAAAGACGGCAAGTCACCTTAAAGTCGCTCGGGATGCACACCCCCGTGGCTCAACGGAGACCCTTTAGGCCCAACCCGCCGCCCCTTAACTTCCCGCCTCGAAACAGGCAGGATTTCACCAGGAGGCGAGGTCGGGGGGGTGAAGACGCCAGTCTGGCCCCCACACAGGCCAGTCTCAAGGCCCCTACTAAAACCACATCTGGGGCCAAGAGTAGTTTTTGAAGGTACGCCCAGGGACGGCGTACCAGACTCTCTTCAGGATCCTTTTCCCCCTTTTCCAACCGCCTTTCCTACTTCCTTCCGGCGTCTGGTCACAGATTACTTCGATCAGTGGTGCTGCGGCACGGTGAAGCACGAGATACCACCTCCAGTTTGCTTCATCCCCGCCTTTCCGCCCCCCTTCCGGTCTCTCTTCAGGGACCCCTCTCACGAGCAAATCCTCTGGCACGAGGTGCATCTCTCCTCACCGCAGGAGCCGTAGAGGAAGTTCCGCTGCCCGAAGGGGGAAGGGTTATTACTCCCGCTATTTTCTCATTCCCAAATCCAAGGAGGGCCTCCGACCAATTCTAGATCTGCGGGGACTCAACAAGTGGCTACGCAAGTTGAAGTTCCGCATGGCTCCCTGGGAACCATTATATCCCGTCCTTGGATCCTGGAGACTGGTACGCCGCCCTCGACATGAAGGACGCGTACTTCCACATAGCCATTTTCCCGCACACAGGAAGTACCTTCGGTTCACGGTCAGACAGCACCACTTTCAGTTTGCTGTCCTCCCCTTTGGCCTGTCTACTGCCCCGAGGGTCTTCACAAAATGCATGGCAGTCGTCGCCTAGCGCGCACCTTCGCAAGCAGCAGATACATGTCTTCCCGTACCTGGACGACTGGCTCATCAAGGGCGCCTCGCACGCCCAAGTCCGTCAGCACGTCTCAGTAACAAGGACCTCTTTGTCCGTTGGGGATCCTCCTCAATGCGGAGAAGTCCACTCTCAATCCAACGCAGAGACTGGACTTCATAGGAGCGACACTGGACTCCTCCCTTGCCAGAAGCCTACTGCTTACTCAAGCGCGCTTCCTAGCGCTCACCTCACTCGTCCGGCACTTGCAAGCAGCTCGTCTGACCTCAGCTCGCAACTGCCTCGCTCTGCTGGGGGCATATGGCCGCATGCACCCATGTCACCAAATATGCCAGGCTACGCATGAGGCCCTTTCAGACGTGGCTTCACTCGGTCTTCCGTCCGAGCAGGGACTCATGGACGTGCTGCTCACGATCCCTCCCGGTCCTCTCCGCTCCCTCGACTGGTGGCTGGACCCGTCTCAGGTTTGTGCAGGGATGCCCTTTCATCCACAGCAACCATCACTAACCCTAACGACGGATGCGTCATCCCTCGGCTGGGGGCCCACCTAGGTCGCTTACGGACCCAGGGCCGTTGGTCTGCCGACGAGCTCACCCTTCACATCAACATACGGGAGCTACGGGCCGTTCGTCTCGCTTGTCAGACGTTCCAGCAGCATCTTCGTGGCCGTTGTGTTTCGGTATTTACGGACAACACAACGGCCATGTACTACATCAACAGGCAGGGGGGACTCGCTCGTCTCCCCTGTGTCAAGAAGCCATTCAACTATGGGACTTCTGTATAGCCCTCCGGGTGGATCTAGTAGCATCTTCTTCCTGCCGGAGTCCGGAACACCCTGGCGGATCGGCTGAGCAGGTCCTTCCTCTGCCACGAGTGGTCGATCAGATCGGACGTCATTTACTCCATTTTCCAGAGTGGGGGTTTCCCCTCGTAGACCTTTCGCGTCCCGCTCGAACAGGAAGTGCCAGGAGTTCTGCTCATTCCAGGGCCTCTCCCCCGGGTCGATAACGGACGCGTTTCTCCTGCCTTGGAGCCACCGCCTACTTTATGCCTTCCCTCCGTTTCCTCTGGTACACAAGGTCTTGCTCAAGCTTCGCAGAGACAAGGCGCAGCTCATCTTAATAAAATAGCGCCAGCGTGGCCCAGGCAAGCCTGGTACACCCACCTCCTGGACCTGTCAGTAGCCGCTCCAATTCCCTCCCCAGTGTCCCGGACCTCATCACACAGGACCACGGGAGACTTCGTCATCCGGATCTGCGATCCCTCCACCTCACGGCGTGCTCCTGCATGGCTGAATGCTGAGGAATTACGCTGCTCCGATCCGGTGCAGCGCATTCTCCTCCATAGCAGAAAACCTCCACCCGCAGAACGTATGTGGCCAAGTGGAGGCGCTTCACGGCCTGGTGTGCATCCACGATGTTTTCCCCTTACAGGCATCAATCCCGACGATCCTAGACTACCTCTGGCACCTTAAGCAGGAAAGCCTGGCGACTTCCTCTCCTAAGGTGCACCTGGCAGCAATATCCACCTTCCATCCGGGAGACGGTGGGTGCTCGGTGTTCTCTCACCGGTAGTCTCTCGCTTCATGAAGGGTCTGGACCGTACTTATCCCCCCACTCGTCACCCAGCCCCCTCCTGGACCTCAACTTGGTCTTGAACAGACTTATGTTGCCGCCCTTCGAACCACTGGCAACTTGCCCGCTTCTCTACCTATCGTGGAAGACGGTCTTCTTGGTGGCAATCAGCCTCAGCGCGTCGGTCTCGGAGATCAGAGCCCTCACTGTCGATCCTCCGTACACCGTCTTTCATAAAGACAAAGTGCAACTGCGACCTCATCCTGCATTCCTCCTAAGGTGGTCTGCCTTCCACGCTTGCCAGGACATCTTTCTCCCGTTTTCTTCCCGAAGCCGCATGCTTCTCGGAGGGACAGCAGCTACACACCTTGGATGTGCGCAGAGCACTGGCTTTCTATGTGGAAAGAACCAAGCCCTTCCGAAGGTCGCCCGCAGCTCTTTGTGGCGGTTGCGGAGCGAATGAAAGGTCTGCCAATCTCCTCCCAGAGGATTTCCTCCAGGGAATTTCCTCTGGGTCAGGGCCTGTATTCGCCACTTGCTACAGGCAGCTAAGTCCCCTGACGCTACGCGCATTCCACAGGTCAACTTCCTCAGAAGCCTACTCGGCGCACTTGCCCACCAGGAGATTTGCCGTGCTGCGACCGATGTCATCGGCCACACTTCGCCACGCCACTATGCGTTGGCCAGCATCTCGGACGACGCGGCCTGTGGGCGGCTGAGCTCCAGACGTGCCTGCGTTCTCACCGACCCTCCGCCTAGGTAAGCTGAATTCACCGTAAATGGAAATGCATATGACAACCACTCGAAGAAGAAAAACGAGGTTACTTATTTACCTCTGTAACTGTTGTTCTTCGAGATGTGTTGCTCATATCCATTCCACACCCACCCTCCTTCCCCACTGTCGGAGTGGCCGGCAAGAAGGAACTGAGGGGTGGCCGGGTCGGCTGGGGTATTTATGTGGTGCCGTGTGGCGCCACTCCAGGGGGCGCCCAGCCGACCCGCCGAGTGTTGCTAGGGTAGAAAAGTTTCTCCGACGGCTGTGCACGCGGCGCACACACACCTAAATGGAATGGATATGAGCAACACGTCTCGAAGAACAACAGTTACAGAGGTAAGTAACCTCGTTTTCATGTCTCTGAGCTATTGTCTTCAATTGCCTGGAGATTCACAGAGATGACAATACGTTGCTCAGATTGCTTCATGTGTTCCACATTTTCTTTTCAGCCATAAGGATCGCTAACATAGGTTGGGCCTTGCTCCCATTTGTGCCTTTAAAATCCCCTCCTAGAATCTGGAGCACAATTCTGTGGCAAGGGGAGGCTCCCAAGGCAAATTCCACAGCTGCAGACTCATGGAACATGAAGCCCTTAGTACAACATCCACTTTCGATGCTTTTTATGAATTAGTTGGAGGAAAATGAATGAAAAGATAGCAAGAGATCATGGTAATCTACTGAGAAAAGGCTATCAAAGAGTCTCCTTCTGACAGCAGAAAAGTCCCTTGATGATACTCCAAAAGAGGTAAATACAAGCAGGCATTGCAGGTTCCTTCTTTTCTGGATTCCCAGGACACAGCTTGCCTGGTGACCATAAATGTATGCACACAGAGACTAATCAGCACCATGTGAGGAATCTCTCAACTCCTTTGAGCCTCGTCAACATGATACAGGAGGTCAGCAGTAGGTGAAGCCAAACCCACGTTGAAAACAGTTTAACTGAAAATCCAGACAGGACCAAATCATGTTCAAGACCATTTCAGAGTGCAACTAATGCAGCAGAGTTCAGCTTATGCAACTTGAAACTGGGGGACTGGAAGAGCTGAATGGGGGATGCTCCCCTGGGGTTTAAAATAAATACATACCGTAGTTTGTGCAGTCTGGTGTATCCTAAAGGCAAAAAATAATTAGGCTCTTCAGAAGTGTAATATCCCAGCAATATCCAGAGAGGAGTGAAATCATTTCCCAGACCAGAGAAATCATCCCAGCTTCCCTTCAGCTTAATGGACTCTATGCAGCCCTAGGTACCCTTTACAGCCGTGGTTAAACAGCACATTTTGAAGAACTGATCTCACTAACTGAGGAACCAGTTATCACAGCCATTAAATTTAGTCATATCTAAAAGGTGAGCTGCATCTGTTCCCACAGTCTTCTCATATCAGCAAATCTGTCATTTTCTACAAGATTGATTTCTATGGTGTTTATCCTCAGAGTCATTAATTTACTGCTGCAGTAAATTCCCAGGCCCTAGTGCCAGGCACTAATGTAATTAGGGATGTGAATCTCCATTTCTTGCATACTTCCATTTGCAGTCATAAATAATGTAGTGTTTGGAAGCAACTAGAATTGCTACTGCACTCAAATAACATCAATATTGCCTGTGCAGTGCCAAAAAGATATTGATTGTGCAGAACCACTTGTATCAGCAGGAATGAGAAATGCTTCTACATTCTTGGCCTGCGTGCAAGTCTCCTCCTAAGGAAACAAATGAAATTCATATATTAGACCAGGGGTCGGCAACCTTTAAGAAGTGCTGTGCCGAGTCTTCATTTATTCACTCTAATTTAAGGTTTCGCATGCCGGTAATACATTTTAATGTTTTTAGAAGGTCTCTTTCTATAAGTCTATAATGTATAACTAAACTATTGTTATATGTAAAGTAAATAAGGTTTTTAAAATGTTTAAGAAGCTTCATTTAAAATTAAATTAAAGAGCAGAGACCCTGGACTGGTGGCCAGGATCCGGGCAGTGTGAGTGCCACTGAAAATCAGCTTGTGTGCCATAGGTTGTCTACCCCTGTATTAGACATTTTAAGACGGTTTGTGGACTGCAGAAAAACCAGTGTCCAGAAATACACATATATGCATATATTCATATATTTCTGGACACTTGTTTTTTTGCAATCCACAAACCATCTTAAAATGTCTTGCATATTTGACCCCATTTATGCAGACATCCATCACAGGAATAATTTCCTAGCAGTGAGTGCAGGAATGTGCTTTGTGGGGTCAACAGAGTCACAGTGGTAATTACAGAAATAATTGCTTTTTATGCATTTTTCACTTACAGAAACTCATTAAAATGTTCCTCTTGGAGAGATAGAAAGGAACAATGTTTTAAGACATGTTAGACAGAGAAGGGTCTACGTAAAACACTTTCTATCTCCTTCATTGTATTATATAGCTCCTTGACAGTGATCCTGAATTAATTTTCACACTGCATACTCTGATTCTGAGCTGTCTTGAGCTGTGCAGCTTTTGCTGGTTTAATTTGTAGCAGTTTCAGAAGCTTACAATGAGGGTTAGAAAACAGAGAGTGCTCTTGTGATTATTTAAAAGATTATGTAGCAGAAGCAGTCGTTCCACAATTAAGGTTACAGCTGGCTGAGTTTCAATTTAAAGTAGGTTAGATTGACTGGAGCAAAGTTTTAAGAATTGCTAGACAGAGAAGGGTCTTTATTTATCCTTCACTGTATTAAATTTCTTTGACAATTATCTGAATTAATTTTCACGTGGCATACACTAATTTTTGCCTCAGTATTATCTAGCTCTGCCTGAATTGTTCAGATTTTGCAAGTTTAGTTTGCCTAGGATTTACAGAAACAGGGCTGCCCCCAAGTGGATCTTAGAATAAAGAAAAGAAAGGAAAGAAAGAAAGAAAGAATTTCCACATAAAAAGGAAAGTTAAGGTTACAGACACATCAGCGTGTTGAGCAGATACTACTTTTGAAGTAGGTTATATAAAGAAAAAGTTATAAACCCAGGCAATTCAGGAAAAGGGCAACACTCCCATGAAACCCAAACATTTGAAACTATGGAAAGTCTCACTCCAGTAGAAATCTGATCTCATAATGATGCCCAGAGAAAATCAGTAACCTTATCCATCTCTAACAAACAGCCCCAGCTTGTCGGTGACCACAAATAATAGAATAATTCACACTTCCTCGTACACAGCTCACGGGGGGGAAATGGATTTCCAGAAATCTTAGGCCTCATGGATTGCCTGGGATATGCTGGATTTGGGGCACCATCCTCTCAAGTACATGATTCCCTCCCATTTTCATTGGGAGAGCAAGAGAGCTGTGTGGAGAAGGGTGTTTCTATGGGCTCTAAACCATGCAGACCACCTAGTAGTCCTCTAGGATTTTAACTACAGGGATCCTGCTTACTGTATAGCCCTCAGCCCACCCAGGGCCATCCAGATATGGCTAGTGCACAGAGCAGCTTGATGGACAGATGGCAGTATGGACTAAACTAGTGATACTCAGACTGAGGCGCAAGAGCCACAAGTGGCTCTTTCATGTGTCTCCTGTGGCTCTTTGCAGCACATGATATTAAAACTCTGTGTGATTTAATTATTAACCAGTCTAAGTTATTAACCAATCAGGATGCTTTTACTATGTTATTAACCAATTATAGTTGGTAAAATAATAATACTTGGTCAGTCATTTTGCTGTGAGAATTATATATATATAATTATATATATACACACACACACTAAATATTTCTCCTGTCATACTGTTCAAATATGAATAGATAGTAATATAGCAAATGAAACAATGAATTCACACTACTGTGGCTCTTTTGAGTATTATTGATCACTAATTTGGCTCCTGAATCCACTGAGGTCTGAGTGTCACTGGACTAAACAGTCATTCGAGCCATGGGTGGCTTAAGGGGCAGTGTTGCTTGTTAACATAAATTGCTCTTGCCTGTGTCCTCTCTGTAGTGTGCAGAGCTCTAGCATGGTTTGGTAAGGTGGTTATTACACAAATGTATTGGCTCTTTCTATACAGGCAACATGAAATCATGTAATACAATAGTTGGGAAACTATTTAGCTATATAATGAGCCCCCAAATGGTTAAATCACTGGTATAGATGTGGTCTAATTTCTTATGATGACATCTAAAAATTGTAATGATAATTGCAATGGCAATATAAGCCAAGACTGAATTGTGGGTAATGCCATCTCTTACCAACTCATAAAACTAGACTTGCTTTATGTGCTGGGAGTCGGACAGAACAGATCAAAAACAATCTTTTTTTCCCCTACTAATTAATATAAATCTTGTAGGCACAAATTGACAATGGTTGAAGAGATCTAAAAGGGAAACACTCAAGTAGCAACCTGGTAAAAGCAGGTGTGGGAATGACATTGTTATTTTAAGCATCTAAAAGAAAAGCTGAACAATTTCAAAATGATACGAACTATTAACTGACCTCCTATGTGGTTCCTAGACACTGTGAGATACTTCTCAATGCATATTCTCCTCTTGACATTTTAGTGGCATAGCAGGAGGTAAATTAAAACTTAACCTACCTGCATTTTCAGGTAATTAATAGTAACAGCTGGAGCCTTAGCATCTACTCACTTTTTTTAAAAAAACAGAGAAATAGACTTGACCATCTATCTCAGTGAGGTGCACAGAACAAGAGTGGTGTGGCATGGCTTTAATAATCAAGCATTAGTGAAGCTCATCATTCAAAAATGCACTGGGCCAAATTCATCCCTGCTGTAACACTAATGAAATCAGTGGAGTTACATTACACCAGGAATGAATTTGGCCCAGCATGCCTTGATGGAGGGTCCTTCTCAGAGGTTACCCATCTTCAAGATGGGAGAAAGGTTATACTGTTTTGCTAAATATAAGAGCTTGTGTTGCCTCCTAGTGTCTTTCTAAAAGACATGCTGAGAAGTGAATTGATTTCTTTGCACCACTCTTACCCACAGAAGATGTTGGAAAGACACCAACCCCAGACCTAATCTTTGCTATTAACAATGTGAGATAGCTATCATTAAAAATTGATGTGTCAAAAAAAGAGTATCTGGAACTAACTGATAAACAAAAAGTTATCAGTTCTGAAGAAATTTAAGAATTCATAGATTTTAAGGTCAGAAGGAACCATTATGTTTTTCCAGTCTGATATCCTGCATAACACAGGCCACTGAATTTCACCAAGTTGTTCCAGCTTCACACCCACAGATTTTGGTTGAGAAAGAACTTCTTTTAAAAAGTCATTCAGTCTTGATTTGAAAACTTCAAGTGATGGAGAACCTATCACATCAATATGTGAGCTGCTCCACTGGTAAATTGCCCTCACTGTAAAACACTGAGCACTGTTTCTAATATGAATTTGTCTAGCTTCAGATTCCGACCACAGGATCTTATTACACTTTGCAAAATGAAAGGGCCCCATTCTATCAGAAATATTCTGCTCACAGAGATACTTGTACATTGTGACCAAATCGCCTCTTAACTTTCTCATTGATTAGATTGAACTTCTTCTGTCTCTCACTATTAAAAGCAGAATTATATACAAAAAATAACTGCATTAAAAAATTAAACAATGTAAAACTTTTGAGCCTACAAGTCCACTCAGTCCTACTTCTTGTTCAGTCAGTCACTCAGACAAAAAGTTTGTTTACATTTGCAGGAGATAATGCTACCTGCTTCTTGTTTACAATGTCACCTGAAAGTGAGAACGGGTGTTCACATGGTGCTCTTGTAAGCATCACAAGATATTTACGTGCCAGATGTGTTAAGATTCATATGTCCCTCCAGGGTTCAACCACCATTCCAAAGGAATGCATCCATGCTAATGAGAGTTTCTGCTTGATAACAATCCAAAACAGTGCAGACCGACATATGTTCACTTTCATCATCTGAGTTAGATGCCACCAGCAAAAGGTTGATTTTCTTTTTTGCTGGTTCAGGTTCTGTAGTTTCCACATCAGAGAGTTGCTCTTTTAAGACTTCTGAAAGCATGCTCCACACCTCATCCCTCTCGATTTTGGAAGTCACTTCAGCTTCTTAAACTTTGGGTCAAGGGCTGTAGCTATCTTTAGAAATCTCACATTGGCACCTTCTTTGCGTTTTGACAAATCTGCAGTGAGAGTGTTCTTAAAACAAACAACATGTCCTGGGTCATCATGAGTTCAGTCACAAATTTAATTAATGCATTATTTTTTTAATGAGCGTCATCAGCATGGAAGCATGTCCTCTGGAATGGTGGCCAAAGCATGAAGGGGCATACGAATGTTTAGTATATCTGGCACATAAATACTTTGTAATGCCAATTACAAAAGTGCCATGTGAATGCCTGCTCTGACTTTCAGGTGACATCATAAATAAGAAGTGGGCAGCATTATCTCCCATAAATGAAAACAAACTTGTTTGTCTTAGTAATTGGCTGAACAAGAAGTAGGACTGAGTGGACTTGTGGGCTCTAAAGTTTCACATTGTTTTGTTTTTGACAGTAGTTACATAACAAAAAGATCTACATTTGTAAGTTTCACTCTCACGATAAAGAGATTACATTACTGTATTGTACAAGGTGAATTGAAAAATACTTTCTTTTGTTTATCATTTTTATGGTGCAAATATTTGTAATAAAAATAATATAAAGTGAGCACTGTACACTTTGTATTCTGTGTTGTAATTGAAATTGATATATTTTAAAATGTAGAAAAACATCAAAAAATATTTAATAAATTTCAATTGGTATTCCATTGATTAACAGTGCAATTAATTTTTTTGAGTTCATCATGTGAGTGAACTGCGATTAGAGCAGATCTTTTAGAAAAGCATCCAATCTTGATTTAAAAGCTGTCACTAATGGAGAATCCACCACAACCGTTAAAATTTCATGCAGTATGCCCATTCAGCTTCCAGCCATTGCATCATGTTATACCCTTCTCTGCTCTATTGAAGAACGCATTATTAAATATTTGTTCCGCACCTAGGCACTTACAGATTGTAATCAAGCCACCCCTTAAAATTCCCTACTTCGATGTTCAGCCCAATGGCAGATGGAATTTAGTGCTGATCAGTGCAAAGTAATGCACATTGGAGGGAGAAATATGAACTGCTCGTATACCTCACAGAGTTTGAAATTAACAATATCAATCCACCAATAGTATCAACTTACCAAGAAAAAGGGCCTGGGAATAACTGTGAACGGCTCAATGAAGATTTCTGCTCAATACACAGCTATAATCAAAGGGTAGGTCTAAACTGCAATGTAGAACTTGTGTTAGTGGAATATTGAGTTAGCAGACCCAATACCAAAATCATGGACCCCAATGACCCCATCCCACAGCCAGCTGGGCAAATGTGAAACTTTGTTTTTGAATGGGGAGGAGCTCTCACTGGGATTTGGCATTTGCACCCACAGATCATGCCAAATGTAGCTTGTGAAGCTAATCAGATGGCTAAATAAGATCAGAGAATCAGCACAATTAATTTAAAAATATGTCTGGTATACTGGTTCTCTGTATGAGCCATCTTTCAAGTCAGCATAAATTGAAGGTTAAGCTGGCCTGCCCTATTGTAATCAAAAGCAACCCATGGGCTGCTTAATTTTAATTACAGCTCTTGGGGACCATTTAGGTGCTGCTGTAGATGCTGCCTATGCTGGATGAAGAAGATGATTAAAGTTGTCAGTCACAGCTTATGAAAGCATAAGTACAGAAGGAACTGATTGATACACGTTTCTCCCTAATTGAAGCATAAGGAGGATTAAATAATGCAGATGATGTAAATAGACATTTTGGAGCTGTAAAAGCGTTCTGGGCTTCTTTTGTTTGAAAGTTGCTGCATAAATGCCAGTCATTGCTGATTTGCCTGAATGAAGAGGAAGAATGCTTGAAAATGAGGCACTAAAAATACTGCATTTGAGATGTGCGGGTTAGATGTAAAATATTTTTTTCCTTTAACTCAAACTGCCTAGCTCTCCAAACGCAGAGCCAGCCCGAGGCCCTCTGCACCACATATGCTCCTCACAGGGGCTGTGCCAAGGATGTGCTGGCAGATCAGCCATACCACAGTGCCTGTGCACTACCTGCACCCCAGCATGTGTGCCTGGTGTCGAAGGACACATCTCAGATGTGATGGTGTGGGTTGTCCAGCAGTAAGCCATGGAAGGGGCCACAGATCTTCATTTATACAGCCACTATATCCCATGCCACTCACAGGAGGGGCTGCGACTGCTACTCCAGCCCTGTACCCTAGCCTTGGTTAGAGAGATGGGGAGAGAGCATTTCACCCTGAGTGTGTAAGTGCTACTCAATGCTACTCAATGTAAAGGCCACAAAATCTGTTCTTCGGCAGTATGTTTACATCCCGTCATTTTAAATTGATTATAAAAATGAATCTGTTATGAACTATGTGTAGTTGAGATAGAAGAGTAATGATTAGTGTTTTAATGTTAGGGGTCTGTTTGTTTTTTTTTTAAAGCCTGGCTTGTTCTTGTTCTTAAAGCTTGGCTTGTTCTGTGGAATAAGTGACATTTCATCGTTATTAGGCAGCATCCCAAAGGGACTAGACAATGTTGCATGTTTCTAGGCAAGAAGAGGAACATTTTTATTATACTTTCCACACACTGGGCTTCCTCACAAAACCCAGACACCAGCAGTAATTTTAAGATAATAAAGCAGCAATAACTCAGAATCCAAATTATTCTTATTGAAAATGTTAATGTCACTCTGTGAATGAATCATATACTACAAAGAAATGAACAGCTCCATGCTGGGTGTTATCAAACAACCCGCGCTTAGCTCTTCAAAGAGAGCATTTTGAGCAAGGGCAGCAGAACTAGGGGAGGCAGGAGGGCTAGTGCTCCTGCCAATGGAAATATGGGTGGGGGGCATGATGTATGTTTCTGCTCTCCCCACAGTGGGGATCCCACTGTTTTTCCCTCCCACACTCTCACAGAGGTGAAAGCAGGACCCAGCTGTTTCCACCCTCACACACATGTACAGAGGAGCAGAGGCGAGAGCAGGACTCAGGGGAGGGGCTAGAGAGGCCACCTTGGTGCATGATATTGTGTCAGCTGCCAGGGAGCAGGTAGGAACAGCACTCCACTCTCCAGCCACTATATGTCCCAGCAGACACACGCAGCCCAGGAGCACATGCACCAGTCAACAGTGTGGCATGGGACACAGGACACTGGCACTTGGGGGGTGTCATGGGTGCACAGGGTGCCAGCTGCCATGGGTGGAGGGAAACGCTGGGCACTAGCTGCCCAGGAACTGCAGGGATGCCCCTTCCTAGATGGGACCCACCACCAGGGGAAGGAGTAGATTCCACAGCCATGGAGGTGAGGGGAACTTCCACAGTTAAGATTCATGTAGGCTTTTGCAGATGCAAGCCCACCTGAGCTCGGGGCCCCATTGTGCTAAGCACTGAACACACACACAGAGTTTGAGCTTATGGTCTAAACAGACAACTGAATATTAAACGCTATTTTTATTTTTCTCCTCTGATCCCCTTAGGTTTATCCTTGCTGAATCAGCCAGCTCCCATGCCAGTGTTTGGTCTATGTTGAGGCATCATAGTGGAGGAGGAAGCAGACAGCCATGAGAAGATGGATATTCTACAGTCAAAAGGAAGGAATTCAAGTAACTTTAGATAAAAATTGACTTGGTCAAGGCCCCCCACCTACTATGACCCATAGAGGAATTTTTTCAGCTAGTCAACCCAGATTTGGAAAGTTGCTTGTGTTTGGTCCTTTACTTTTACAGGTCACCTTTAAAAGATGTAGCAAAACACGAAGCACATCATAAATTGATGAGAACTAGTTCTAAGAAAAACAAGATGATAAATGTTTAAACAATACATGGACAGCAGTAAATGAAGCATTCTGCTTTTGTTCCGCAAAACTGAAATTTGCATTACTGCCTTTCCCTACTGGCCAAAGTGATTCTGGGGAATTAAATAAGCAGTTTCAGATCCAAAAACCAGATCATTATCACAGCTTGCATCTATTACCATACAGAAGCAAACATTACCTGAGTGTTTTAGCCAGTCAGAACATGAATCACCCTTATGTAAGGCTTCTCATCAGTGCTGAAAGGATTTAGAGTAGGGGGTTATACCACAGATGAACCTTGTATTAATAAAATATTTTTGCTACACTGACATAGGAGGTTCCAGAAACAAGAAAGTTATTTTTCCCCTATATTTTAAGCAAATCTTTGGCAGCACTTTCTTGTAGAAATGTTTTGGGGGCAGAATATTGACAGTATTGGGGTATTGTTTGTCATGGCTGCTTGTGTGTGTTCTCTCTGCGTGCTGCACTGGCTCTGAGCAGATAGCCCCTACAGCAGGCTCTGATTGAACTGCACACAGAGACCACAAGACTTGGTTTAGCAGCGAAGGCACTCGGTCAGGTTATTGCCAACAAAGCATGGTCCTAGCTCCCCAGATCAATGTCTACAGTTACACTAGGACATGTAAGCCCATGACAATGGACACAGTTCAGTGAGTGGCAGGACTTTCAATTCCCCTCCAGGCTAGCCAAAGACACTCCCTCTGAGACTCTGTTTTATTCATCAATACAAACAAATTACATATTGCCATCTGACATGGTCAGTTACCACCTTCTGATGTGGTTAGCTACCACCTTCTACCTTGTACATGTTGGTTTGATCAAAACATCTCTATCCATCACACTGTCATCCTGACCTTATCTTTAAAGGGCGGCGGGGGGTTGTCAACATGTCCTTGTTATCTTTGGGTGGAGTGTTCATACCATACTTTGTATCGGGGTGTTCTGGTACTGCCCTTTTGGAATGTGTTTGCAGGAGTGTCCTGGGCCTAGCACTTCTTAGGACTGTGTGTGTTTTTGCTATACCAGCCCTGTTCTTGCCAGGTTCTGTGAGCTTGCATGCAAGCAGAGGCGGACTTCTGCTCACAGCCTGTCTCTTGCTAACTTTGCTTTATAGCAGCAGGGCTTGATTACTTTAGTTCAGGCCTTAGGCCTCACACCAGGCCTCTGCTACAAGGACTTATGTCTTAGGCTCCCTTTATACTACATTGCTGGTTTTTCCCAGTTTTTCAGGAGAGTTTAGAATTCTAAAAGACATTTTCAACCTGTACTAGCAAATAGGTGTTTCCATCTTTAGAATGTCTATCTACATAGCCAGAATGGGAACAGGTGGAGTGTTTTCCTCATCCCCAATACCACACATTGAGTTCAGACAGTATCCAAAATCACATCTTCATCATTAAAAGCAGCAAAGAGTCTTGTGGCACCTTATAGACTAACAGACGTTTTGGAGCATGAGCTTTCGTGGGTGAATACCCACTTCGTCGGATGCATGCATGCTCCAAAATGTCTGTTAGTCTATAAGGTGCCACAAGACTCTTTGCTGCTTTTACAGATCCAGACTAACATGGCTACCCCTCTGATACTTGATCTTCATCATTAAGTCACAAACCCTGACACAGCATGACTCACAGCATAAGTATCCTTCTCAGGCTCAGCCAGTCCTAAGGCTCCTTACTAGGACTTCTTAATTCCCTAGTTCCCTCTGGCCAAAGAAACACTCCCACCCCTTTTATATCCTGGTTGGAACTAACTGCTCTCCACCACCACCTGCATGTTGGCAATAATTACCCTGAATCTGAATTTAGCACTTGTGCACAAAGTGACTCAACAGAAGAGTCCTGCTTCTTGTAATGGGTCTTAGAGTGTGCCGCTCAATGCTGTAGAATTTGTCTGGCTCAAAAGTTTCATTACTCCACCCCTAGAATATCACTTTTATAAGAAACTGGTGCCAATTTGGAAGGATAGTGAAAAAGATGGAGAATTCCACAGTGAGACATCATATGACAGCTTATGAAATTAAATTATTTTCATGCAATACCACTATATTCCTTGATCAGTTTATTGTGTCATGAAAGCATCCATAAAACATAATAATCTTTGCGTTTCTTGTTTTCACTGTTGCAAAAAGGAAGGTTTGCCTCTACGACAACAACATTTTTTCTTCTTTGCTTTTTGCCTGTAATTTCCATTATTAACCTTTCTTGTAGGTTATGATAATGCAGCAAGTATACATGTACTACTCATGGAACAAGCTGTACTGTGCAGATATTTGAACATTTTGAAGTTTCCATTTCAAGAGTGATCAAGGGGTTGTTTTTTTATGAGTCTCATTATATCTTTTGTGTTAAATTATAATGATTTGGATCTGAAAAGGAAGTCATTAGATTATGCTACAGTGATTAGTAAGGGTGACCTGCAACACTAAGACCTGTTAATAGACCGCACAGAATTTAGTTACAATACGAGAATAGGTTTGGGTCGTAAAGAAGAGCATATTAATTGAGCAGCCAACCAATCAGGGGACAACACTTCAGAGATGTAAGTATCATGTGCGGACCCGGGTTACGGTACCTAGCCTTGATAACATTTCTGGCAATTTATATTACTTGTCTGCTCATGCTGTGGAAATGTTTCCTTTTATGATACAGCTCCTCCTTATCTGCAGGTATCACAATAACGCTGTCAGTCATTCTCAGTGACTCACAGGAGGACATCAGGAAACGGCAAGAAAACAAATGTATTTCTGTTACATATTTAGAGTAGTTGGAAACTGGCTGAAAGGAGCTGCAGTACGGTATCTCTAAATTAAGAAACACTCTGACATAGAAGGCTGACTCATTTGTGTGACATGGATACAGCACTCAGCCATTAACCCATTAGAGTGAGGCTGCTGGCTATGATGGGGTGGAGTTGCTCTTTTTGCAAGGGCTGACTTGGTTCAGGCACCTAACTCCAGGAAAGGATTCACAGCTGAGAATCCAGAGGAGACAGGTACCTCCCTCTGACCTGTCAGTCACATGCCTAAGGCCCAATCAATCAGAGTTAGGTGACTAGGCCTAGATCCACAAAGAATTTAGGCATCTTAAAACCAGTTTTAATCTACAAAACCCCCACTCAGCTGCCACCTAACACTAAATTCACTCACTGCCTAAATTTTTGAACTAACTATTGAACTATGGAATAGTCTCTAAGTCTCTCTTGTTGAAGCCATTGAACCGGAGATCTCCCACATCCTGGATGTGCACCCTAACCACTAAGATAAAGCTTATAAGCACAGCTTCCTCCTCGTCCCCTGCCCTTCGGCCATTTTCTGTGAAGTTAGGCAGGCACCTAAGGTATTTTTGTGTGAAACAGCTTAGGTGCCTAAGCAACCTGACTCCAGGAGAAGGGTTCCCAGCTGTGGATCACAAGCAGAGACAGGAGCCTCTCTACCGCCTGAACTTAGATGTCAAACTCCCTGTGAGGGGCAGGACTTAGGACATACCCCTATTGTTGAAATCTGCTATTGGCTAGCTTAGGCAGCTGCCCACCTAGCATACTGGCTTTTGTGGATCCCTTTCTTAGGTAGCTCGCTCTCCCCACACATTGTATAGGGAGGCTAGGCACCTAACTAAAGCTTTGTGGATCCCAGTGATTTTCAAGGCACATAAAAGTTAGGTATTCCAATGTTCAGTGTTGCAATGCCTAAGTCCCTTTGTGGATCTGGGCCCTCAAAGGTGACTGGCACACCATACAAACAGTTGAAGTGATCATGTCTTGACTTCAAGTTATTTAGGAAGCAAGCCAAGGACTACATCAGATCTAACTAACACCAAAAGTGCAAAACTCTGCATCTTCAAATTCTCTTTAAGTAACTCTACATTCAAGTGACTTCTATAGTCCAGCTGGACTGTATCTCTCAAGGTTCACCACAGTTTCTCCCTGGGTCTCAGACACTGACATACATGATAAGTAGCTTAGGTGTCTATCCTTGGGTAGACACCCAAAGGGAGAAAAAAGCTTTCCACTTCATGTCAACAAACCAAAATGAAACATTTCATTTCAATTTTCTGAATGAAAAATTCTACCAAAGTTGATTTTTTTTCCCATGGAAATTTTCAATTTCAGTGAAACCCTGACTACTTCTGTCCTATAACTCATCGTAGTCACAGTTTTAAATGTTTTAGGTTTTTGTTATTTCAGTTGTAACATGCCTATCTAAATACATCATAGCAACCTTCAACTAAACAAACTAACTTTTTTGGCCTATTTTTTTTTTAAAGAAAAAGAGGTGGGGGAGAGGACAGTGTATTTTAGGAACTTCACAGGGTCTCCAGCTCCCCATGCTTCTTCCTATGTTGTGGAGCATAGCAGTTCCCTATGTCCCTGGCTCCTCCTAGCTCACATTACTCTGCTTAGCTCATCAACTCTATAAGGAAACTGGCAAAGACCATTCACACTCTATCCCAGGGATCAGCAACCTTTGGCACGCGGCTCACCAGGGTAAGCACCCTAGAGGGCTGGGCCGGTTTGTTTACCTGCCGCGTCTGCAGGTTTGGCCAATTGCATCTTAGGATGACCAGATGTCCCAATTTTATAGGGACAGTCCTGCTATTTGGGCCTTTTTTTTATATGGGCTCCTATTATCCCCCACCCCATCTCGATTTTTCACACTTGCTAGCTGGTTCACTTCCAGGGGCTGCGGAAAGCTGCATGGGCTGAAGGATGTATTGGCTGCCGCTTCCCACTGCCCCCATTGGCCTGGAGTGGTGAACCACAGCCAGTGGAGCTGCAATCGGCCGAACCTGCAGACACGGCAGGTAAACAAACCAGCCCGGCCCACCAAGGTGTTTACCCTAGCAGGCCGCAGGCCAAAGGTTGCCGATCTCTGCAGTCTAGCCCATAGTTTATGTCCTTTGGGATCCTCTGGGCTGAAAGTTGTTACCTAAATTTCGCCTAAAATCAGGCACCCTAAATCCATGTTTAAGAACTGGAATGAAGCCACATGATTCTCAAACATGTCAGGCACTCACAGCTGCAGTTGCCTTTATTATTACTATAGAATGGCTACAGACAGATACAGAGGACTGCATACATCATTGACAACCAGCAGTGCTAGAAACAAAAACATTTGTTTCCAAAACAATTGTGAAATACAACTACTTTTAAAAAGGAAAATGAAAATGGCAAACAAGTTCCAGTTTTTTTCATGTTTTTGTAGCCAAAATTTTCCATTTTAAGAAATTTACTGCATCTGATCCCTACCCATTCTTAGAAGCCTAAGACAAGGAGACATAATCACCTCCAGAGAATTCTCATTAATTATGGAAGCATCCATTCACATTTCCATAGTAGTTATAGCAGAGCACTAGCTGGGCTAGAGCGTAGGTTGAGAAATATCTTTCTGTTTAAAGGCTGACTTGTTTAATTGCTCTAAAATTTGCATGCTTAGATTGTCTTGAAAGTTTCTGTGCCTCAGGGGAGTGTAATAGTGATCCAGATTTGGGGTAATTTGACCAAGGGGTTCCCAAGATATAACCCCTGGGGGAAGAGAAAAAGTCAGCATTATACAAAATCAGCTGGCTCTTAGAAAAAAAATTGTACACATCTGAGACTCAGCCTATGGCTCTGATTTATTCCCCCAACTGATCTCAGCTAATGCATTGCACACACTGCCCCTTTGGGGAAGCAACATTGAAACCGGTATTAACAAAAGGATTTGGCTCTCTAGAATGATATTTTTCAAACAGCCATGCGCCAAAGACAATGAAATGTGCATGTGCAGCAGGATTAGAAAAGACAGTTTGAAGGCAGCCTATTGTCAAAGTAATTTAGTGGTTCCTGGGGACTTACTGTCGTCAATGAACCTGAATTATGCCTATACCCCCATCATAAGCACATTCACCCCACATTAGCCCTGGGCAGAAAATAAGGGGGAAAGAGGCCAGTTAGGCATGGGCAGCTAGGATGCAATGAAGCTTAATGGGGATGACACTTACCTGGGCAAAAAACAGGTGGGGCTTCTATAAAGCCAGGGAGCAGGCAACAGAGGGGCCATGCAGTGAGGAATCCTGCAATCTTACTCACTGATATAAAGGGGAGAAAGTAGGAACCGCTAACATGCAGTGTGCAGAGCAGTAAGGGCTGGGAGAATAAAGTCCTGAGCTGCTGGGTAGAGGGTCTGTGGATTGGAACCTGATATAGAGGGCAGGCCTGGGTTCCTCGACAAGCTACTGTGCAAGTGGCATTCTAGAGGCAGCCTAGGGGCTGTTTGGAAGGAGACTTTGATAATACCCTGGAAGAGGGGGAATGTCCATGTGATTTGGCCACAGAACTAAGCCACAAAGAGGAAAATGCTGCAGCTCAGTGAGCGTCGAGTGGGGCAATGGGCTGAGTAACCATTGGAAGGGGTCTGAGACCATGTCATATGCTAATCCCCAGATAAGCCAAAAGGAAGCATCAGAGTGACAACAGTGGCATTGGTAGTGCTGTAAAGTTGAACTCTACCCTTGGCAGAAATCTGAGAATGAGCTATTGGTATCTTGCTAGTATCCACTTCTGTTAAGAAGACTTTATCCTTCTGGTAAATGTGTCTCGCTATTGTGTGCAGCCAATTTAGAAGGGGCTTTAATAATTTTCCAAAAGATAATAAATTACACATGCTCTGTGTAAATATGTGAGAACGATTGCTGGACATGTTGCTACTTTCCACCTGGAGGATTATTATAGCAGAGTATCAGCATTGATTTTAGCTAGAGGGAAGATGAAAGACAGCTAAAATAATGTAATCATGTTTTCTGAACAATGGACCTGAGTGTGCTGATGGTTGAGGTGTTCCTGATACACAGTCCCCTGACATGAGAAGCCTAGAATATTTTTAGATTCTAATAACTGTTTTGGTGCTGAGCTGGGAAATGCGGTTGGGGGAGTCAGAGCAGTGAGGGAGGATGTGACAGGTTTCAGATCAGTGCTGGAAATGGGTGGGTTCAGAGAATGCAGGGAGGGGAGGAGCAGTGAGGGTGGAATAGGAGGAGAGGGGTTTGGGGCTGCAATAAGGGGAGGGAGCATTTTGGGGAGGGAGATAAATGGGAATGCATGGTAAGGGAGGGGAGACAGGAGGGTGGGTGCCAGGGGCACAGTGTTGGATTAGTGGTGGATGGCACAGGTCAGCCCTACATTCTTTCTTCCCTTGTGTGTGTTGTGAGCTGCATTCATCTCTGTGGGGTGTTCTCATTCAACCATCTCATTGAAATGAATGGGCCACTTCACCCCTCTCAAGCCTCCTGTCCTGCAGATGAATATGTAGATCCCCTTCCCCATGTACTAGGCCCAGATCTCGGGAAGGGATTTTGCATCTCCCTCATGCCTCTTCCTGCCTCCAGCAGATACAGACACCTCACAGCCTCTTCATGACCCCTTGAAGTTTACCAGGGGTGTGGAGTGGCAAAGAGGGGCTGGAGCTGGTATGTGTCGGGGGAAGTGGCTGGCAATGGGAGGATGTGTGAGGTGTTCAGAGCAATGGCATGATGGAAGGAGTGTTGGCAGAGCGGTAGGGAAGTCTGAGCAGTTGGGGAGGAGAATATGGTGGCTATCACAGTGAGGGCAATGTAGAATCAAAAGAGAGGACAGAACAGAATGTCTGTTTAGGGTTGCCATGTATCTAGGTATTACCTGAACAATCTCGTTTTTGTTTCTGTGTCTGGCTGCTATTTAGGGTTGCCAGGTGCCAAGTCAGAAAAGGGGCCTGGCAGTGTCCGGTCAAATGTGCAGACTGGACACCAAAAGTCTGGTTACCACAGAATGGTGAAAGGTGCAGAGTCATTAACGTGTGCCAGTCCCTACTCAGCCAGAGCCACCTCCTACCTGCAGGCAGGGTCCTTGTCAGGCTGCAGCAGCTCCCATCCCAGCCCTGGAGAAGAGGGAGCCCAGTTGTGAGGGGGAGGGAGTTAGAGGCATTCCAGCGAGCGATGGGGGCAGGCCCTGGGGGAAGAGGTGGAGCGAGAGGTGGGGCTTCAGGCTCTAGTGATCAGCAGTTAAATAGGGGGCAACCCTATGTGCAGTGAGGGATGTTGCAGCTGCTTCAGCTCTATCCCCTCAAGCCACCCCCCTCACATCCATCTATCAACTATACGTACTTTAATGGCCCCATCACTCTAGTATCTGAACACCTCAGTATTTATCCTCACAACACCCGTTAGACAGGGAAGTATTATCCCCCTTCCACAGATGGGGAATGGACAGAGGGACTAAGGACTGGTCTACATTTAATATGCTACAGCTGCACTGCCATAGCACTTTAGCATAGATACTACTTTTGCCAATGGAAGGGGTTCTCCAGTCGCCATAGGTAATCCACTTCCAAGATGTGGGAGCTAAATCAATGGAAGAATTCTTCTGTCAACCTAGTGCTATCTACACATGGACTTAGGTTAGTTTAACACTGCGGCCTCAGGTGGGGATTTTTTACACCTCTGAGTGACGAAGTTATGCTGACCTAACTGTCTAGTGTAAGGCAGGCCTAAGTGAATTGCCCAGGTTCTTGTAGAAAATCTGTCACAGAGCAGGGATTTTAACCCAGCTCTCCCAAAACCCAGGTTCTAACTACTAGACTATCCTTTCCCCAGTCCCTCTACCATAGGCTGTGCTACCAGGATACAGCTAGCAGAGTAAGTGCAGCCTAGGACTGTCAATCTAGGTGTCCAGTGTGTGACCTCTATACATTTGCACAAGGGCAGAAGGGAGTCTTGGCCTACAGTACCCGGGTCTCTGAATCTTGCTTATGGTTATAAATCATGTGAGAGTTACCTCTGTACCTAACAGCTCTTGATTGATTAGTTTACCTAACAGCTCAGGCTCTATGCTGTTTGGTTACTTTGGTTACCTAACAACAGTTCATGTGAGTCTGTATTGATTGGTCAATTGCTAATATATAGCCACACACACACACATATACATATATTCTGTATGTTACCACCAGTTCTTTGGTGCTATCTGCTGGTCAGTTTGCTCCACTGTGACTCTGCTTGAAGCAGAGATTCAGTGCCTGTAGCCTCACATCTTTAATAAAGAATTTGTTCAATATTTACCCTGTCATAGTATTCTTTCCTCAATCTGAACCTTAGAGTCCAAAAATGAGGTACTAGCATGAATTCCTCTAAGCTTAATTACCAGCTTAGATCTGATACGCTGCCACCAATCAGGACTCTGAGTGCTGCATTAAACTCTAGTCTCCCAAAGCCCTTCCCTGGGCCCCCAAGGACCCAGAGCCCCTGGATCTTAATAACAAGGAACTAAACTCTTTCCCTCACTAGTGCCTCTCCTAGGCTTTTCCCTCCTGGGTTACCCTAGAAGACACTGGGATTCAACTCCTTGAAATTAAAACAGAGCTTTCCCCTACCAGAGGCAATACAGATTCAAGCTCCGTTAATCTTAAACAAAGGGATTCCCCCCTTCCGCCCTCCTTCTTTCTTCCCTGTCTCCCCCCACTTCCCGGTAGTACAGACTCAATTCCCTTGAGCCTCAACTGGGGAAAAAAATCAAACAGGTCTTTAAAAGGAAGGTTTTAATAAAAGAAAGAAAAAATAAGAAATCTCTGTAAATACAAGATGTAATATTACAGGGTCTTTCAGCTTATAGACACCAGAGAGAAAAGCCTCCCCCCAGCAAAATACAATTTAACACACTTCCAGCAAACTACACATCTGCAAATAAAGAAAACCAATTTAAAAGACTATAACCGCCTTTCTACTTAATACTAACTATTCTGAATATATAAGAGACTGTAGCAGGGAGATTGGCAAGAAACTCGGTTGCACGTCTAGTCCCTTCCAGGACTCAGAGAGAACAATGCAAAACCGAAAACCCACAAACAAAGGCTTCCCTCCACCGAGATTTGAAAGTATCTTGTTTCCTGATTGGTCCTCTGGTCAGGTGTTGCAGGTCACTGTTACAGGTGAAAGAGACATTAACTCTTAGCTATCTGTTTATGACATACCCGAGTTCCAAGTAGTCAGTACATGGGCAGATCAGGAGGGTAGCAAGTGGAACCCAAGGGGATTTCTACCACCCCGAGAAAAGATAGGGTGATAAGTAGACAGATATCCCTGAACACCTATGTCTGTCCATGCCCTCAACAAAAATGTTCCCAATGACTTTAATAGTCCCTGCATCCTCTCCCCAGCTCCTCAACCTGCAGATCCCAAGCTGATGCCTGTCTCTCCTGGGAGGAGTGTGGAAGGACAGTTGAAGAGGGACAATCAGGCTGCCCTGGACAGGCAGAGAGAGAGGGGATGAGGAGACATTGCAGAGGCAATGATGGGACTAACATGAAGCCAGTGTGTTTTGCGGCTAGGATAATCATTGCCAAGGAGGGGGAAGGGTGGGCTGTGATACATGAGGGTGCTTAGAATTTTTCCCCCAAAAGGAGAAGGGCCAAGTTCCCAGCTCAGCATACAGTTGGACCTACATAACCAAGGAAGCATGTAATCCTCTAGTAAGCTGCAGCCTGTGAGTGTATACATAGACCCAGATGGGGCCAGACATCAAAGTGCAACTTCTTACATGCTAATGGCTTCTAAATTGCTAATGTGATGGGACGGGGAGGATTAGCTGGAAATGTTGGCAGGGGAGTCACAGATGTTGTGGGGGAACCTGGGGCAGGTGAGCGGAGAAGGAGTGAGATACACCAGTCTTCTCTTACATGCTCCTATAATCAAGATTTAAAAAGCTGCCAAAGATTTTTTGGGACATAGACCATGTCTGATTTCTCTTCCCACTCTGTCAGCGGCTCCCCCCTCCACAGATTTCAAAGAATGACCATTATCGCCAGTCATCTGTAACAAAGTGTATGGAAGTGGGAAGGACCACTTAGGAATCACATAGTGTTCTTAGGCAGTTGTAGTTATAGATTTGCAGCTGAAGGTGAAGGCTAACTCTTATACAAACATTCCTCTGTTTAAACAAAACAACAAAACCCACACACGCACAACCAAAAAACTAAACCAAAACAAAAGACAACTTGTTAACACAGAGTTATTGTTTCCTGGAGACATTTCATTCCTTTCAAGGATGCCTTGCTCAGCAAAACTCAACCCTCTGAAAAATCAGGAACACAAACCTTAACTCTGCCCTCTTTGAGTGATGATCGAATACACCCATAGCGCACACACACTCTGCCTTTCCAAATCACACATATCACTCAGGGAACAGGGTACAGAGTACAAAGTCAAATGCCTTCTCTTTGTTAAAGAAGAATTGGTTGTTTGGTAAACTCTACTGAACAGGAGCTACCACCAGGCAATCTTACCTCTGCAAAGTTTTTTGTCAATGAACCTATAGTTGGGGGTGAGTTCAGTTTTGCACCTAAAATAGGGTTTCAACAACTTTTCTGTGTATAAAGAATATAGTATAGTCTGCCCAAAATTACCACACTTATTCTTCCAGTTAGGGTGTGTGAGTGCCCTAAAAAACTGTGCATTTTCATCCATACTTAACATGTTTTAAATGTAATCCTCACTCTCAGTTTCCTGGGTTTATAACATTTGGTTTGAGGACAATTGCAACATCTTTGTAATGTATTTTCCTCTAAATTACTGATATGTAGTCTCAACCTTAACTCCAGTGTAATGTTTTTGTCTGGGAATAGTAAAAAGGGATATACCCATATTAAATTCTTTCCTGGAGACACACTGTAACTGTGCCTCAGTGGGTCACAACTGAGAATGCCAAATTTAGAACAAACTTCTGACAAACAGGGCAAACAACCTAAAACTGGTGGTTACTCTCCATAAGATATACCAAACCAGCAACAAAAGTAAACTTCTATTTTATCACACTGGTTAACAAGAAGTCGTAAAAGCAGTTTCTTTGGCATTCCACTTCTTATATCACCACCAAAAACACTGGATTCAGAGATGAGTGGTTCTTTAAAACCAATCTCTTCAAATAACAGGTTCTTCTGATCCCAAAGGACCCGCCACACACCCAGGTCAATATATAACTTAGATCTTTTCCAAAAAATCACACTGATGCCAATCCTTTAGTATCTAAAAATCTAAAGGTTTATTTATACAAAGAAAGCAAGCAAGCAAGAAAGAAAAAGGTGAGAGTTAAAATTGGCTAAAGGAATCAAATATATACAATAATTCAAAGTTCTTGGTTCAGGCTTATAGCAGTGATGGAATAAACTGCTGGCTTGATAAGTCTCTGGTTGCTTCCAAATCATTGGAAGGTCCTCAATTCCTTGGTTAAAATGCTTCCATTAATAAAAGTTCATAGTCCAGAGGCTGGAACAGAAAAGAGGCAAAACGGAGGAGTTTTTAGGACCTTTTATATCTTCTGCCCTTTGGAGGGAATCCCATTGTTCTTACATGGAAAATTTACAGGTAAAAGATGGGGTTTGAAATCACATGGGCAAGTCACATGTCCATGCACAATTTCGCTCAGTCATTGCAGAAAGCCATTACCTATACTTTAGATGGAACGTTCACAGAAAAGTCCATTCAGTATATATGGGCATCTCCCATGATCCACTGTGAGATAAGTGTCCTTTTGATGGGCCACTCAATTTGAATAGTCCCTTCAAGATGTGCTGGCTAATTACCTTGTGGAAGTTACCCCAGGAGCAAACATTTGAAATTCAGGTATAGAGCCAATATTAATAATTTTAAATACAAAAATGATACATGAATACAGATAGCATAATCATAACCATCAAATCATAACCTTTTCATAGACATCTTACATGCCACATTTTGTACAAGATCTGTTGCAAATATATAACCGTGATTGCAACAATGATCTATATGGTCATATTTTAATCAGATAACGTCACACACACTAAGAAAAAATATGGCTAGTCAAGAGGTGAACATACCCAGTTTGCAATTGGTTGATTCGTTGTATTAGACTGACAACCACTGCCTGTAGTAAAACAATGTACTTAGTTTCACGAGCAGCAGCTTTTCCAGAAATGGTTTTAGATCAATGCTCTTTACTTGCATTGTAACTAATCTGCATGTTCTTTATTTGCATCAGGGCTGGCCTTACCATGAGGTGAACAGAGGGGGCCGTGTTAGGTGCCAGACTCTGGAGGGGGGCAGGGGGTGTCACTAGGACCCAAAGTGTAGAAAATCGTGTTTGCTGCTGGTGCATATGTATTATCTCTGCTCTAGATGCACAGAGATGGTGGAGTGCTGTGCTGGAGGAAGGAGGGCACAAGAGACATAACAGGCAGGCAGGAGGAAAGGTGAGAGGGAATAACAGAAAGCAGCAGGAGCTGCAGGGAGAAAGAGGAGGAAGAGCCTCTGATGTACCTCTCTAGAACCCCCAGGAGCCTGGACTTATTAACACCAGCTTCTTAGAGAGCTTCCTGTTTCCTTCTGCTTCCCAATCCACTTGAGGAGAACAAGCAGTCAGCTGAAGTAGTAGGAGCCAGTTAGGCCCTTAAGATGCTGATATCGTCCCTCACTCAGGCCCTGCTACCAGCCTGCTTATTTGTCCCCTTCAACTGAGTGTTAAGAGCCACTATAGCTGGCACAGAACAGCAGTCATGAGTGAAAGAAGAAAACACTCCTTTGGGGCAGCATTCAGAAAAAGAAAGCAAAGGAAGCTTTTCTATCTAAACAGGAAGGAGCTCTCCTGAGATATATGGACACAAATGGTCACAGTGGGTGAGCCTTCCGGCACTACTGAGGATGTGAGTGGTGAGGAGGTGTCTGATCTTCCAGTTAATCAGAGTGCAGGTGACTTGGCAGCTACTGCAGCATCCATATCTCCATCTCAAATGGATGTAACTATGCACATTCCTGAAGAAAAGTGTAGATCAGACAAGAGTGTGGTGGAGGGCAAGAAACAGCTGCTGCTGAGTTTAGTTCCTTAAGTCTAGATGATCCAGGACTGTGGGACCCACAGACAATGAAAATAGAAGTTTCCATCCAACACATTACTGGCATAAAATCTCCAATGGTGACAAAGTGGAGAGCCCATGGCTTATGTACTCAAAAACCCAGAATGCTGCATACTGTTTTTGTTGCAAATTCTTCCAGTCTAATGTTCCAGTCATATTGGGTTCTACAGGAACAAAGGACTGGAAAAATCTGGCATGCCATAAGAAGGCAGCAAATCACCAGAGAGCATTCCATAGGTGGAAAGAGCTTGAGATGCAACTAAGGTTAAAGGCCACTATAGATGATCAGCATCAAGAGAAGATTGCATCAGAGTCTCTTTACTGGAAAATGGTCTGAAAAGGCTCATTGCCATTGTGAGAATGCTTGCTACCCAAAACCTAGCACTGCGTGGCACTTCAGATCAAATGTATGTGCCAAACAATGGAAACGTCTTTAAAATTGTGGAGCTGATGGCTGAGTTTGATGCTGTACTCCAGGAGCATCTAAGAAGAGTCACCGCCCAAGAAATGTACACACACCACTACCTTGGAAAAACAATTCAAAATTAGATCATACAGTTCCTGGCAATAAAAGTCAAACAGAAGATTGTGGCAGATCTGAAGTCAGCAGGATATTACTCTGTTATTCTGGACTGCACACCTGACACCAGCCGTACAGAACAAATGACTTTAATGGTGTGTTTTGTAACAACAACAGAACCTAGTGAAAATGTCCCTGTAATTGTGACTGTCAGAGAGCATTTCCTAGAATTTATTGACATTGATGATACTACAGGAGCTGGTATGACAAATGTGCTTCTTAAAAAGCTGGAAGATACGGGAATTGTGATAGCTGACATGAGAGGTCAGGGCTACAATAATGGTGCCAACATGAGAGGAAAGAACAGAGGAGTGCAGACATGGATCTGAGAGTTAAACCCTCAGCTTTTTTGTCCCATGCAGTTCTCATTCATTGAACTTGGTGGTCAGTGATGCAGCATCAGCTTCTAGTGAGGCTGCTGAATTTTTAATGTAATTCAAGCATCTATGTATTTTTCTCTGCATCAACTCATCGATGGCAAATTTTGAAGCAACATCTGGAACATCCTCTCTGACACTGAAACCACTGAGTGCCACATGATGGAAAAGTCAAGTGAGGCCGATAAAGCCTATCAAACACCAAATTGGGAAGATAGATGATGCCATAGTTGCCATTATGGAGGATAATGCTATGACAGGAACTGTTCGTGGGAGAACAGTGGCAGAGGGAAATGGAATCACCAGAAACATACATAACTTCAAATTTCTGTGTGGCTTAGTGTTGTGGCATGACATACTGTTTGAAATAAATGTTGTAAGCAAGAGACTCCAAGGTGTTGACCTTGATATATCTGGAGCAATGGAACAACTGGACAAAGCAAAGTCATACCTACAGTCTTACCGGTCAGTCATGAGGATTTCAAAACATTCTGAAGAGTGCACACAGAAGTTGGCAGAGGAACTTCACACTGAAGCTATTTTCCCACCCATTCAAGAATACAAGAGTCACCCAAAGAAGACATTTTTGATTACAAGGCACGGATAATCCCATAAGAGAACCCAAACAACAATTTCAAAGTTGAATTCTTTAACCAGGTGCTAGATTGTGCAATACAGTCAGTTTGAAGAACGTTTCATGCAGCTCAAGGAACACAGCAGTATATTTGGGATGTTGTATGATATTCCAAAAACTCCTCACTATACCTGAAGAAGACCTATACCAGCAATGCAGGGCACTAGAGACAGTGTTGACACATGATGACATGCACGATTGATGCGAGTGATTTAGGTGATGAACTGAAAGCCCTTTCAAGATACATTTCAGCAGGATCAACTCCAAAGGCTGTTCTGGAATATATGTGCACAAATAAGATGACCACCCTCTTTCCAAATGCTTTTTTGCTCTGCGCATACTTCTAACACTTCCTGTAACAGTTGCCAGTGGAGAACGCAGCTTCTCCAAGCTGAAGTTAATAAAAAACACAAAATCTATGCTCCACAATGACACAGGAGAGGCTGGTCAGTCTTGCAACCATCTCAATAGAGCATGAGCTGGCCCAGACTGTAGACCTTCAGGAAGCAGTTCAAATTTTTGCAACCAAGAAGGCACGGAAAGCACCACTTTGATTATTCAAACAGATAAAAATGCCAGTGTTTGCTATGCAGACAAGCAAAGTTAACTTTCAAACACCTGAACAGCAAATGTAAGTGTTACTTAAAATTTTTGAACAAGGTATTTTAAGTAGTTTAGTTCTCCTTTGTTGGGGTAGGTAGCAGAGCAGTACCATGAGAGGAGTAGAACAGGAAGGCGGCAGAAGTGAGAAGTTTTGGCCCAAGCAAGGGGGCATGGGGGTATCATTTGAGCTCCCTGCCTGACAGGCTAAAATGTTGTGGGCCGGCCCTGATTTGCATTGTAATAAATAAATGAATTACATGAATTATTAACATATATATATACTAAACAATTCAGGTAAAGAACATAAGAACACTTTACTAGATGTCCAAAAAGCCATAATTCCACAATTAATGAAGGCCATACTGATCAAAAAACCTTTTATTCAAGAGTTTTCAAACCTGGCTGAGGAACTCAGTGAACTGTTAAAATTAGTTTTCAATATGTCTTGGAGCACGGGGGAAGTTCCAGAAGTCTAGAAGACAGCTAATATTGTGCTAATATTTAAAAAGGGAAAATGGGATGACCTGGGTAACTATATGCCCAGTTTGACATCGTTCCCGGGGAAGATAATGGACAGGTTGGTGCAGGACTTGATTAACAAAGAATTAAAGGAAGATAATATAAATAGTGCCAGTTAACATAGGTCTATGAAAATAGATCCTGTCAAACTAACTGGATATATTTTTTAACAGATGACAAGTTTGGTTAATAAAAGGCAATAATTCTTGATGTAACATACTTGGATTTATGTAAGGCATTTGAATTGGTACCTAAGTTTTCTCTCAGCTGCATGGCCACCCTCTCCCACACCCAAACTCCCTCCCAGAGCCCACACCCAACCTCGCACCCAAACTTCCTGCCCCAGCCTGGTGAAAGTGAGTGAGGGTGGGAGAGATAGTGAGCAATGGAAGGAGGGGGATGGAGTGAGTAGGGACATGGCCTTGGGGAAGGGGGCAGGGCAAGGGCTGAGCAGGGGCAGACTTGGGGGTCCCTGAACAATTTTAAATCAAAATGGGGATCCTCAGGTTGCTAAAGTTTGAGAACCACTGCTCTAGTTCAAAAGGAATTATTTTAGGGAAGTTCTAAGGCCAGTGTTATAGAAAAGACCAGACAAGATAATCACAGTGGTCTGAACATCTGGTCTTGGAATTAATACTGAAATTCAGGTTTAGAAGCAAATATCTTGTCATAGACTCATAGGTCAGAAGGGACCAATATGATCATCTAGTCTGACCTCCTGCACAAAGCAGGCCACAGAACCCTACCCATCTACTTCTGTACAACCCCTAACCTATGTCCGAGATATTGAAGTCTTCAAATTGTGGTTTGAAGACCTCAAGCTGCAGAGAGTCCACCAGCAAGTGACCCATGCCCCACGCTGCAGAGGAAGGCGAAAAACCTCCAGGGTCTGCATGAAGTTGCTCTTTACTTTTACAATGGGCAGGCTGGGATATGTTCCTATGTGTCTTCCCTTTATAGGGCCAGTTTGTCCCTGGCAGTAGTCTAGATGTGTGGGGTGGGCAGGGGAGGGTGCAAGGAGCTTTCTCCATATGCCATGGAAGAGCAAAGGACAAAGTAGCCCTGTGAACAGGAGAGCATTGGTGTTGCATTCTCCATGGTGTTGCATTCTCCATGTGTGGATTGGTGGGGCGGACGACCCAAAAAACCCACAATCACTTTAAAGGGAGTGGGGAGGAGGCACAATCATAGCCTTCTCCCTGCCCCATGCACACCATACTGCAGAGCTAGCTAAGCACTCCAGGGAGCAGGCTTCCCTGTCCTAAAGGACAATACAGTTTGTATCTTCCCCCAGCATGTTGGGAGCCAGGGCTTCCTTTAAGATCCTATTTAGGTGTCCACAATGCCTCCTGTTCAGCACTGTGGGCTAAATGCAGCAACTTGGCTTTTACATTATTTCTGTATTTCATGCTGGGGGTGTGATTCCCAGCTTGAGGAGACATACACTAGCACTGATTAAGGCAGCATACTAAAGTGTAGCAGTGGCAATGTGAGCAGTGAAAGGGGCTAGCAACCCCGAATACCTGCCAGTCAGAAACCCTCCGTACCCCTCAATGACAGCTAGTGCAGCTATGTCTCCTTGCAGCTGGGAATCACACCCCCAGCTCCATAGCAGGTGTACCTTTACTGAGTAGCTCTTTGCTAACAATCTGAGTGGCTTAATCGAAGCAAAAAGGAGTTCTCATCTTCTTGATCTTTGAGAACTCAGATTATTGCCTTCTATTTCTCATTATGCAATAATATGGCATTATTCATATGTAGTTAGCTCTGCTATCTGACATCTTACTCTGCACCTCAAGTGTTCTTCCATCATGTTAATTAACAGTTAAGCCATCAGGCCATTTTATATTTGCATGATGGCCCCCAAGGGCTGGAAGTAATTAGTTCAACAGAAAACTACTACGAATATTGCAAAAGGAGAGATAGATTAGCATTAAGAAAGGAAAGCGTAATATCAAGCAAGTTTTATATTTCTTCCTTTCCAGCAGCGCCAGCAAACTTTTACTCTCCCTTTACTAATAATGATTTCGCTTATGAAAGGCTTCAGGCATCATATTCTGCTCATACAAGGAAGTGAGGCAAGATTTTCAAAAATTGGAGCCTAAATAAATAGGCTCCTAAATCTCTCTTTATGGTCCTTAGTAAATAAATGAAAGAAGTGCCCAGCAGTCCAACTGAAATCATGGGGATCTGGTAGATGCTCAGCACTTTTGAAAATCAGACTTATTGATTGATTGATTGAGATCATAAAGACATAGAAGCCTAATGTGAGGCTCCTGTTTTTTCTTTACCTCCATGTTAAAGAAATTGTGTTTAAAAGGGTAGAACTGCAAGAATTCTTGGAGCCAACTACTTTGCAACTAAGTTCTTAAAAGCTCCTCAGACTCATGAGCACAAGGAAAAGTTCTATGAGATTATTTCCTGATACCATACATTAAAATATTCCATCACTTGTTCTGATGCTACAACCAGTTGAGGCACTAGTTCAAAGCTGTCTCTAGCTATTACCATTTTTTCCTGGGAGTACTCAAGCTTTGGAAACTTGGAAAATTTATTTAAACAGTGAATGGTTTAGTGGTCTTGTTGTGAGGCCACCCCAGAGAGGGACGAGCCCCTGGCTAACCTCTCTATAGGACTACACATCAGGTGTGAAATAGCTGGACTTCCTGTAACTAGAAGTTTGGCTTCCAGAAGGGTCATCTCAACCCTTCCTCTTTCCAAGACGGGTAAACTGAGCGAGTTCCTCCCCCCTCACCCCCCCAAAAATCCTAAACTTTCAAAGTTCTATGTAGTCATTAAAGATCTATGGTGCATTTTGTAGAGGTGAGCACTGTCCTGGCCTGAATGTCTCCTCCTTGCTCACTGTTGTACAGCGTACTGAGAGACTTTTGGGTGGAGTCTCCTGCTTCCTTGTCCTTCTGCATCTCTAGCTTCCAGATGGCTGATATTTCCTTCCCTTGCTGTTCCTTCCAGCCAATCATCACCCTCCCCTGCCTCAGCTTCTTTTCTTCCAAATACAGCACCAGCTGCTATGGGAAAAGGTGTGCACATCATCAAAGGCTAAGGGTTGTTCATGGCTGGCACTGGCCCTTTAGTAGGGAGCTGGGCCTGGGCCTGGTCAGCTGATCCCAGATCTCACTGCCTGCTCCCTGGGAAGAGAGAGAGAGAGAGAGATCTGGAGAAAGAGGACTGCCCCAGTCTCCTGGGATGGGAGGGAGTGACAAGAGGAGCAGGAGGACGGCCAGAGTCATCTGGGAGGGGGAGCAAAAGGTAACTGAAGAGGGAGGAAGAAGAGCCCTGTGAGCTATCATCCAGGGTGAGTTGAGAAAGTGTGATTTTGTTGATTTGATCCAAGTTTGGACAGTAAAGCAGAATGAAAGACTGAGTGTGGCAGTGAATCCTTATCAAGCTGGGGAGAAGCCCTACCTTGTTCGAGTGTCATTAAACCCTTCGTGAGCAACATCTGCAGGCGGATATCCACAGAGGCCAAGTCCCCAGAGCTACCATCATCTCCTCACGGGGTGCAAACATCCTGCAGCTGGTGGTGGCAGGGGAACTAGCCTGCCAAGAACTCAGCCACCTGCATCTGCAACATGTCTCGCTAGATCAGTGGTGGGCAACATGCAGCCCATCAGGGTAATCTGCTGGTGGGCTGCAAGACAGTGTTTACTTGTGCCCCAAAGCACAGCTGCTCACAGCTTCCCGTGGCCACAGTTTGCCTTTCCCAGCCAATGGGAGCTGTGGGAAGTGGTGTGGACCACGGGATGTGCTGGCTGCCGCTTCCTGTAGCTCCCACAGCCAATGGGAACTGCTGGCGGCCATGCTTGCGGGTGGTCAATGTAAACGCTGTCTCGCGGACTGCCAGTGGATTATCCTGATGGGCTGGGTGCAGCCCGTGGGCCGCGTGCAGCCCGTGGGCCGCAGATTGCCTACAACTGCCCTAGATAATCATCCCTCCCCTTCCCCAGCTAAGACAAAAGAAAGAGGCTCACACACCAGTTTGAAAAGGCACACAATGCCTGCCTGCTTTAAGATGGCCTGAAAGAAAGATGTTCAAAAAACCTGCACCGCTATCCCTTGCCAAAGGACCAACCTCACAAACAACAATTCATCATGAAAGACTCAGTTGTGAGTGAGACTAGACACTGAGTGGGAATGTTCTTTGTTAGGAATAAGAAACCATTATGTTTCAGCCCACATCACTGGGGCTTTTCTTCACTGGGAAAAAGAAACCAGCGCACTAAAGCCAGGGGGGTGGGGGTGACGGGCCCACTCTTCACTATGAAAAGACCACTGAACTGCAGAGTGAATGAAAAGAATTTTCATCCCTGTAAATAAGACAAGAGACTGAATGGTGAGATTTGCCATTATTTGACATGAAAGATGTGTGTGTTATACATTATCATACAAAGTGGGGAAAGAAATTGCATCTTGTCATGATGATAAAAATGGATTTCAGAAAAAAAAACAAAAACCAGTTGTATTCTGCTACCTTTATCTTGGGAAATAAAAGATGGAGGTAGCTTGTACTTCAAAATGTACAGACTTCTGGGGTTCTGCTGCACTGGAGAGAGCACTTTTATGCACACCCTTTAGTCCTTTTTCCATTTCCTTTCTAGCCAAAACTGATCAAATACAGCTAAACCCACCACTGTCACCAGGGCATTGAAGATCAATAAAGATTTAATATGATTACAAGATTTTAAGTAAGTGAGACAAAAGGTGGGCATTTTTCTGTCTCCACCACAGAAAACATGCACCACTTGGCTCAAGCTAGCGCACTAAAACAAAAGCAATGTGGCAGTTCAGGCTAGCTGCATGAGCACATACCCATGGGGCCGGGTGGGATTGTTCCTGGGCAGCTAGCCTGAGCTACCCTGCGTGCTACATGCTGCTATTTAGTGTGCTGACTCGAACAGAGCTAGCACGTCAGTCTTCTCATACTGCCAAGCACCCTCCTAGCTGCTGTGTAGAGTTTGTAGATCTAATCCTTCGTATCGTGCTCTCATGAAAGAAGGGATGAACAGCTCCCCATCAGCAATAAACTTAAGCTCTTTTCACTGGCTCTTGCTAACCCTAATGGGAAGAAGTCCATTTTGCAGGTGGTTGCTAAAGTTAACACATTCAGCGCATCCATGAGTGAGACTGAATGAAGCTCAAGTAGAGAAGAGAGGACACCGTTTTACCCCTTCCTGTTCCAAAACTGTCTTCAGTGCCAGAGACGCTGCAATAGCCCTTGTGAGGAATGATACTTTTAAGGGGTTCTGGGAAGAACCAGTTATATTCTGCAGAGGCTGATTAGGTAGAACTCAGACACTGAATGAAGCAAACCTCAATCTGACTCCCTGTCTCTGAGTGATTACTGAACACCACAGACCTTCCCTGCAGCGTGAATGGAAAACTATTCAGAGTGAACATTTTACTTAGCTCTGTCACTGAGTGGAAATTGTCTGAATCCAACTGGTTACCACAAACCTCCAGAGTAGTTTGGCCATGATGCTGATGGTAGGGCAGAAGAACAGATTGAGTTGAGTTGCAATGCAATCTGTTTAGGGCTATCTGTGAAGCCCAGTCAAAAGCTTCAGTTAATGCAGAATTTGGTTGCCTGACTTTAAAGCAGTGAGGCTGAAATGAGATTATAAATCTTTTGCTTTGCCCTGGCTTCCTGTCTGTTTCCAGGGTCAATTAGAAGAAGAATAAAGATTATCTAGAAAGTTGTAGATGTCTTGGGACCTGGCTCCAGTTAAGACTGTTGTGTTTCCTTTTCAGTTAACTGCAATCAACTTTTGCTCTCTCTGCACAGGGTATCCCAGCCAAGGAACTGCTCTAGCACTCTGTGATATGCATATATTGGGAAAAAGCATTGTTGCAAAAAGAGCTTGTCACTTTAAATTTAATCCAAAGTGCTGCTTGCTGATCCTTCCTCCAAACTAATATATAGTGTTAGCCTGAGAAAAATACCCAATAATGCAGTTATGTTTGGTGACATTTAGATATCTGCCTTTCTGCCATTACTGCATGGAATAGGTCAGATTCCTTTTCATATATAACATGCACAGAGAGAACATGTTCTTAAAATGTCACTCCTTATGAAGAGTCATCCTCATAACATCACACCAGTTCACAGCTGTTTGCTAGTTGTTAATCCTCTTATTCTAGCACAAGTTCTCCCCACAAAAACTTCCTCACCTCACCCACTTCCCACCCCAGCTGCCCCCACACTCCGCCATGCCTTGGCTGATTGGCAACATAGTTTAACTGAGCAAATATAAAAGTGCACTTGCAGGCATGTACATGAAGAACAGCATGGTCAGAACACTTGTCACATCACATTTTTACCTGCTGCTGTGGTGAACAGCTGAGATTTTTTTAGGCAGAAGTTGGTGGGAAAGCTAGAAGATTTAAGCTCTGGCAGTTGCCAGGCCCAACTTAAAACACAGAGCTTAGTTTTTATTACAGCATGCCAGAGTTTAGGCAGGCAGCACTAACCAATGGTATCATATTTACCTAGCTGTTACACCATGAATCTCTTATTAGAGCCTGATGTTTCCAATCCTTGCTCACATGAGTAAAAGCTACAGAATTGGGCCCATACTTTATATAACTATTTAGTTTTATCCTTCTTTCTATTGCTGTAATGTTCTCTCAAAAGACTGGTCAGCAATAAAAGAATGAGGAGTTTGACGAGAGATTTAATCAGTGCTGGAGTCAAACAATACACATGGATGACTCTTCTCATGGATGGACTCATCCTTGATATTTTTATTTACTGTCTGTTCTAAGTCACTTCAGGCACATTTAAGCTTTATATCTTGATTTGCCAAAGTACGGAGCACCTGCAGCTCCTATATCTATCAGTGGGATGGCGGATGCTGAGAACCTTAGAATATCACGCTATTCACTTTTTCCTTTATAAAGAACATATGTAACCACAAAAAATGATACCACATGCTGTCCTGGCTCTAGGTCCCAGTTCCTCCCTTGACCATTGCTGGGCATTGTGGCTTCCATGGAACTGGAACATGAGTGGGATGCATCAGGGCTGGTTTTAGGGGCAGGCAACCCAGGCGACTGCCTGGGGTGCTGGGCTTGGGGGGCACTAGGCTCAGGTTGCTGTTTTTCTGGTTAGCAACAAAAGGGAAAATGGAATGTCTGAAGAAAAATGTTTCAGGTATTCCATATGTGGGTTCAGTTTTCGCTAACCTCCTAGAATGTTCTGGTGTTTTGTAGAATCTAGTGGAACCTTCCAGACTTTGAGAACTACATTTTCCATGAACCTTCTAGGCGTTGTCAGCCATGACCTCATGAGTGTATAAAGGGGGGGGGGGCATCGCCAGTCAAGGACACATAAGAACAAAGTGAAAGTCTAGCTGCAATGTTGTGAACCTTGTTTTACTGTGTAATTGCGAAAGTGTACTTGTGTTTTAAGACTTGAAAAGTAGCAAGTAATAAAGTATATATTTAATGAGATACCAGCGATACCTATCAAACCACTGTCTATGCAACAATAAATACTGTTACTTCTTTTGCCATGCTTAACAAATGTTTGATGACTTTTTAAGACTGCAGAACATAGATTTTTGCTCTCCCTAATACTATCTGTTTTCCCCCATAGAAAATAAAAGATGCCCCTGAAGAAGCCTTCAGGAGCTCAGTATAGGAAGCAAAAGGCTCAGTTGCAATCTAGTTTGTAGCCAGGGGGAAAATTGATGTGAAAAAATATCTGAAACAGAACATAGACCCGGCTTTAAGTGTAAGCAGAGTCAGGATGAGCTGTGCCCTGACATCTGATGGTGAATTATGGGAAGTGTGGAAAGAATGTCCGGAAGGTGAGGTCTCAAATATTTGCATAGGCACGCCCAGCAAGGAGCCAGCAAGGAGCCTGGGAATGGTTATTTTGACATTTCTGGGATCCCCAATTTCTTCATTGTTGGGGTGGGATAGATAAGGTGTTGCCACCTGGATTGTGTGAATGAGAACTACGGGCTGCTTTGTGACAGAAATGTCTCAATATAAATTAAATGACACTTGCTAGACAGGGACATGGGTTCCAAACCCAGTGAATTGAGAGAGGTTTGGGGATAGGTATTTGTGCCTGTGGTGGCAGTCTCTTGTGGCACTAGAAGCACCAGTTCCACCCCTCCTCTCTTCACTGTGGAATGTCAAGTTGTTTTTTTAATTCCTTGGACTCTCGATACAGGTTGCTGAGCTGAACTCACTTTGGGCTAATGGTGCACTAGCACTGGGGCTCCCCTACTATGTGCTGAAATCACAAAGAGCTGAAATTACTGAGCTGGGAGCACTAACTGCTGTGCTAACTACGGGGGAGCCTGAAGTATACTGTGGAACAGAGCAGCTGGCGGAGTGGAGCAGTTTGTGGGATGGCTAGGTGAGACCACGGGACAGCTGGTGGGTGCGGAGCGGCTGGCAGAGCGGAGTAGCTGTGGGATGTGTGGAGCAGCCCGCAGAGCAGAGCAGTTTGCAGGACACTGGAGCAGCTCACGTAGGCAGCTGGTGGAGCGGAGCAGTTTGTGAGGGATGGCCGTAGGAGCAGAGTGGAGCGGCTGATAAGGCGGAGCAGTTCGTGGAGAAGGCGGAAGCCAGAACCCACGGAGAGGCAGGCATTGGCCCTGGACCACGTAAGATGCCCCTTCACCCAGGCGGGGGGAGGACCTACAGATAGACTCTTGAATTTTGGGGTGGCATATGACCAGAGACTTTTGGGTGTTGGACTTTGGAGTGATTGGACTTAAGACCCTAAGGGAAAAACACATTTGCCAAATGTACTTGGGGTGGTTATGGTGTGTTATAATCTGTTTGTGTGTTTCTCCAATGGGATCGCCGCATTGATTCCTTCCTTTATTAAAAAGATTTCGCTACACTCAGACTCCCGTGCTTGCGAGAGGGAAGTATTGCCTCCTAGAGGACCCAGGAGGGTGTGGTATCTAAGTGTCCCAGGTCACTGGGTGGGGGCTCGAGCCGGTTATGCATGGTGTTATTGAAACGGAACCCCTGGATACTGAACCTGGCCCTTGTTGCTGCCAACTCAGAGGGTTACAATTGTCCCAGTGCAGAAGACACTGAGGCAGGAAGCATAAATTATGGAAGTCCTATTACTAGGGAATTAGCAGATTTACCTGAAGATAAGGAATGGAAATATAGGAAAGTGATGGAAAATCATCCAGTTTTCCCAGTGGAATAAAGAAAATTGATGATAAAGAAGAATGTGGCTCACATGAAAAGGAGAGTAATGACAAAGAAAAATCTGGTTTATTCAAAAAAGAGAGAAATGATGATGAACAATCAGCGTTGCATGATGGCAGAAACAGCAGTGAGAAAAATTGTACCCCGCAATGATACATCAGACCCTGCTTCATGGCTGGTGATCCTAAACTCTGCCAATATTGATCGTACAATTCTGAACAGGCTGGGAAAAATTGAGGATATGATGTTTCCAGTAAGTGAGTAGAATCGACACTTCTCAGTCACACTGTGAAAGAGTTCTGGTTTTGCTGCAAAATATTTTGCAAGAATGCCAAATCATTGCAGAGCCACTAGAGGATTCAGGGGGCCTGGGGCAAAGCAATTTTGGGGGCCCCTTCCATAAAAAAAAAGTTGTAATACTATAGTAACATGTATTTGGAAATGTAAAAAAATAACCAGTGAAATACATTCAAAAATTAATTTTTAATAATTTGAAAATACACAAAATACATTATTTAAAAACATTAAATGCTTTAATGGTATGTATACATTTGCCATTACATAATGGGCTGTCGCTGGGTGATGGTTGGTGCCAATGGGCTGTCGCTGCATGGGGGTGGCGCTGCTGTTGCCCAGGGCTGGGTGGGGGGCTGGGCTCTGGGTCAGGAGGTGCCCTGCTCAGAGGGGCTGGAGTCAGAACTGGGAGTCAGGGCTGTGGGGGGATTGGGTCAGGGGGTGCCAAGCTCTGAGGGGCTGGGCTCAGAGCTGGGGAGGAGATGAGTCAAGGGGATGCCCAGCCCCTTACCATGCCGCTCACCCCCACCTCCTCCGTCTCCCAGAGCCTCAGCGTGCCACATCTGGGAGCGGCCCTGGACAGCGCTGCAGCAATGGCACGGCTCCAGCAGGACCTGAGCTCCCCCCGCTTGGTCCAGCGGAGCTCGCAGCCCCACCCCCTGACCACGCAGCTCTGAGTGGGAGGAGCTCAGGCCCCACCAGAGCCACGCCGCTGCTGCGGCACTATCCAGGGCCGCTCCTGGATGCGGTGAGCTGAGGCACCAGGGTATTGGGGGAGGTGGAGGGGAGGGGGAGCCTACAACATTCTCGTGAGTCCCTGGGGCAAATTGCTCCACTTGCTCTCCCCCTCCCCCCCCATGCGGCCCTGAATCATAGTGTGTGCTTTTACAATTACTGGCATAAAATGTAGCTGATGATCTGAAGCAACATGAAAAGGCACCCGGCCATTTTTCAGCCTACTGTAATTGAGTCCAGCCTCAGGCTGAATAAATGCATAGACACAGAAAACCAGCACATTATTCATGTAGAAACCCAGCACTGGAGGAATGTGTTCAGGTATCCCATCTCAATTGTCTGATCCAGAGCTCATTGGATAAGTTGTTCACTGAACATAATGATAATTTCCTTGGTTTGATAGAACTCCTTGGGAAACACAATGATGTCATGTGTAAGCACCTACATCAAGTAGAATCATAGAAGATTAGGGTTGGAAGAGACCTCAGGAGGTCATCTAGACCAACCCCTGCTCAAAGCAAGACCAACCCCATCTAAATCATCCCAGCCAGGATGAAGTAGTTCATAAAGAAGCTATAAACCATTATTTCAGCAAAACAATTCAAAATTCATTGATTGACCTTATGGCAAGGAAGGTGCTTGATAACATATTGAGGCAGCTCAGCAAAGCAAAGTACTACGCTGTAATAATGGACTGTGCTCCCTACATTAATTACAGTAAGATTTGTTTTTGACACAGATAGCTGTATCCAGGTAAAAGAACACTGTCTGCTTCCGGTCTGAGAACAGCTCTACAGGAAGAGGCCTAACCTTCAAAATGTTCGTAAACAGTTCTGAGACTAAAATAAAGCTTCAGGACTGCCAATGCTACAACAAGGTGTGAACATGAAGGGAAGAAACAGTGGTATCCAGACTAGGATCCTTGCACTGAATCCAAGAGCTTTCTTTGTGCCTTGTGACTGCCATTCCCTCAATCTGTGTCAGATGCAGCATCATCTTCTTTAGATTCAGTCTCTCTCTTTGGAGTACTGCAAAGGATATACATCCTTTTTTCAGCATCGACTACCAGGTGGAAGATCCTCACAGACAATGTTATAAATCTGACCATGAAGCTGCTAAGTGACACTCACTCGGAGAGCCACATTGACAGTGTGAGGCCAGTGAAGTACCAAGTGACTGAGGTTTACGATGCTATGATGAAACTGGCACAGTTGAGTAAAGCTGTGGCTGGAATCCGACATGAGGTGCAAAGCCTGGCAAATCAGATCACAGACTTCAAATTTCTGGTGTCAGTTGTGGTTTGGCACAAAATCCTGTCTGAAGTAAACAAGGCATTATAAACTCAGTTGATGGACATTGCAACCACTACTACTTTGATGAGAAGCTGCCTTGATTTTGCTGTGGCCTACAGAGGCAACAAATTTGAAGATGCCATGATTGCGGTCAAGGAAATTGCAGAAAATGTAGGAGTTGAGCCTATCTTCAAGGAAACTTGTATTCATTGGAAGAAGAAACAGTTTGTTTACAAGGGCAGAGATGAAGTGATTTGAAGCTCAGAAGAAAAAGTCAAGAAGGAGGGGTTTTTTGCTCATTTATTGACAGGAGTGCCTATCGAAGAAAGGTTTGGACAAATGAAGCACCATGAAGAAACCTGGGGTTTTTTTGTGTGACCTTTGTAAGCTGCTGGCGAATAGGAAAACATTGTTGAACAATTGTATAGACCTTCACCGGATGCTGATACATGGGGAATGTTTGGATATCAATGATAAAGACCTCTGTGTCAAATTGGACAACATCTGTCACATTTTGCAACACTCTCCACTTCAAGTTCTCCAATTCATTCATGACGCAGAGCTGAAGGACACTTTTCCTAACATGTGGATAGTTTTGAGGATTCTGCTCATGCTGCTGGTCACAGTCGTGAGTGGTGAGCACAGCTTTTTGAAGCTCAGGTTGATTAAAACATATCTTCGATCGACTGGCATCACTTGGAAAAGTCATTGGCCAATCTTTCGATTTCTCTGATGCTGTGCTTGAGTTTGCAACAGCAAAGGTGAGAAAAACGGCCTTTGGAACTAGAGGACTAGCGTTAATATTCAAAGGCTACCACCTACTGGAACAGTATTTAATACTGGTCCACAGTTCAAGTTCTTGACATTAGAACATTTTTTCAATTATTCTTAAAATTTTAAGAAGTTTCTATAAGCTTAGAGGACATGTTTTTTTTTTATTTGCTTATATATGGCATGAATACATACAGATTTACAAATCCTAGCTTGCAAATGTATCTTATATGACAGAGATAAATCATGCATGCAAATCATGCATCAAAGTCATAAAATGGGCTACAAATGTGATAAAAAATAAAGTATTAACAAATGGAAGGGAGGAACCAAAGACATTCCTTGCTTGGGGCACCATTTGGTCTATGGCCGCCCCTGGGATGCATTATAGCAACAGAAGTGAGGATGGTTTGCCTGACTTTTTAAACTAAGCCAGCTGGAACCATAGTGTTATCTTTTATGTAAGCCTGCAGGCTAGCCGCATGCTCACTGTGTCGCTGTTACATTATTCATGCAATCAGGGGTTATTTTTGCTGTTCAATACCTCTGAAATATAAAGAAGGGATTTCTCATCAAGGAACACTTTAATAGACTAATAAAATAGATTCACTTTTTCTGTTTTGTGGTTTTCAAAAATGTCCTTTTCCTTTTTACATTTGAACATCCCTCCCTTTCACCCATATTGAGACCTCAGTCACTCCCATGGCAATTGTCTAGGATGTCTCAAACAGGATTATGACTTGTCTGTAAGATCACACAAAAGGAAACACTGGGGTGGGGAAATCATTCTGAAATGTATATCCTGTCAGAAAGAAATATTTGTTTTATATCAGGATGAAAATCCTTTCTCAGAGCCTGATCAAGCCAAATGCTGACAATCCCTGAGAGCTGCTGAAAGCTCTACTGCCTGAATGCATAAAAAAAAAGAGTTCAGTCCCCAGTCCCTGTTTTGTTACCTTTGATCTGCAAGATCCCATTGAACCCCGTTGGCACCTAAACTCACTCAGCAACTAAATTTTTGCAGTCAAAGTTCTCTAGGTGTCTGTGTTTCTGCTTCTGAGTGTGTGTACTTCTGCCTCCCTCTAGCTGCCCCCAGGTGCTTACCTCCCACTGAAGTCCCAAACTGATCCACAAACCAGGGAAAGACAGGTGTTCACCCACCTAAGTTGCATGCAGGCCCAATCCAGCAGGCATGCTCTGGGGTTGCCTACCAGCTCAGGCCCCTAAGTCAAGTTTACACAGAACAGCTGGAAGGTGTGGGGGGAAGGAAGAAGCAGGACCTCCCTGATGACCTGTAGCCCAGTGGTTATGATATTCCCATGGGATGCAGCAGATCCCTGGTTCAAGTCCCCTTCTGTCAAAGGGAGATAAGGGATCTGATTAAGGATTGACCACTTCAGGTGAGTGCCCTAACATTGGGCTATCAGATATTCTGATGCAGGGTTTCCTCAGTCTCTTGTGTTGGCACCATTGCATTGTTGCAGCAGGCAGACTGGATCATGGGCCTCTCACATCCTGGGTGAGTGCTCTTCCTAGCAGGTTGTAGAGTCATGCTTGTGCTTTCTTAAGAGAGTCACTTGGGACAGAGACCAAACAAGTTATTTCATTGGAGCAGGGGATTTGGATCCTGACCTCCCACATCCCGGGTGGATACTCTAACCACCAGGCTATAGCTCATGCATGCTCTCTCTTTCTGCTTTGAGAGAGTAGAGACTGAGAATTAGTCTACACCCTGGTGGGCAGAACATTCGCCCAGGATTTGGAAGACCCACAAATTCAGTCCACCTGCCACAATGACTATTTATCCATAGTTCAACAGCTTCAATAGGAGAGACTGAGGGCACCCTACATCAAAACAGCTCATAACCCAATGGTTAGAGCCTTACCTAAGAGGTGGCAGATCCCTGTTCAAATCCCTTTTCCATCTCAAGTGGAGGACTTGAATCAGCCAGCTCCCACATTCCAGGTGGGGACCCTAACCACTAGGCTAAAAGCTGTGAGGAAGGACCTCCTTCTTGCTAAACAGTCCCTGCCACCAAAGGAGGTTCACAACTGAAAATTGCTAGCAGTTAAGCACCCAAGTCCAGGCAACAGGGAGACACCCATCTCTGAGAGGGTGCAGCATCTCCCATTGGCTAGCCTAGGCAGCTCCCTGACTTGCATACTGGTTTTTTGTGAGTTGCAGGTAAGGCACCTATCTCTCCACATTCACTGAAGCTTAGGCTACAATGTTCTTATTGGGTGAGTTATGCTTGAACCCCTTTGACAGACCTATGGTCATCCTTTTAGGAAAATAATTCATTTTTAAACCATGTTGTTTAAGAGAGTGTGCATACGCTATCGTGAAAGCCCAGGGTTCACACTCAGGCTCAAGCCTAACTTCCCCTTATATCTACACACAAATCACACTAACCAAGAGCTCAGACTCATGGTCCCAAGGATCCACAGGAGTGGAGGATCCAAGCCTGAATCAGGATGGGACCCAGTGTTCAAGCCCTATTGCTTTGCAATGCAAACATGCACTCTCAGAACTGATACTCTGCGAGTCTGCCAAAAGTATCCTACAAGCCGACTTTCTTTACCCTCTGGACAGTCAAGTTTTCCCACACTGTACCACAAAGGGCTAGAGCAGCCACATTTTGGGAGGACACTAGGATGTCTGGAATAGGGATGATTAGACTGGGGCCTGCATAATGCAGTATAGACATTGAAGCCACAGGTTGGGACCCAGGGTTCAGCAATTCCTAACCAGGGTTACACATGAGTGTAGATACTCAAGCCCTATGTTAAACGCTGGTGTCTGCTAACTCGAGTTCTATGAACCCTGGGCTCATATTGCAGTGTAGACCTACCCTAAGAATATAAAAAGTTCCTTGATACAGTAAATCAGTGCCCCTTTCTTAAAGGGTTAAGCATCAAAGCACTGGCCATTTTTCACTCATTCTTTGTGAGTGAGTGTGTTACTCCTACAGCATTTTGACTTGTTATGAAGTTCTATACACCTAATGCTTCATTCAGATAATGAATCACTCAGTACAGATTATTTGTCATTATTTTGGTTAAAATACATTTTTCATTGAATGTTCTGGGCCCCATCCTGCAGTCCTTACATGGGCAAAACTCCCACTGATGGCAGTTGAAGATCTGTAGGATCTAGTTCTTGGAGTGAAAGAGAAAAACAAAAACCAACATGAATGAACATACCATTATCCTCCCTCTGTAAATGAAGCAGGTATTGTAATAGTAATGACACATTTGGCATGCTGTATTCTGAGCCACTGCCTTAATGTATCATTAAAATTCAAATGTTTTCATTGTACAGGACTATCAATCAGAACTGAAAGTAAATCCAATTTTTCTGAGTGCATTTTGTGAAAAACAGTCAGTAATGATTTTGCTTTAGTTCCAAAACCTTTTCCCTACAAAGCAAGCAGAGGGTTGGGACACAGCTTTCTGTGATATTGAGTTGTTTTTATATTCTTCTTCAAAGATAAATAGCGTTAAAGGTAGAATACTAGCCTCAGGTTCTCTCTTACTGTGCTACTTGCATTGTTTGGAGCCTTTGTGTTTCTCAACTGTGGCCACAGAGCATCTGGAGACATCACACCTGGACTGTCCAAGAGAATGAGTGTGAGGGGGTGAACAGGAACGAGAAGAAGGGACAGGGCTGAATGTTCAAAAGGATTTAGACATTTGACAAAAGCCAACAGGCTCAGCAGGGAGCTGCCTAAGCTAGCCAATAGGAGATGCTGATGAAAGGGGCATGTACTAAGCCCCAGGACAGTGCAGTGCACATGTCCAGTGTAGAGACATAGGTGCCTAGGAGCTTGTACTGCAAAACCTTAGGAGCTTACAGGGTTTCAGTGGGAGTTCTGTGAATCACAGTGGTCCCAGAACTGGGACTTAGGTGCTTAAAACAGAGACTTAGACACCTGATTCCTTTTTTGCAGAAGTGCTTTTCAAAGAAAGGCAAGGAAGGAGTTAAACAGACAAAGCGAGACAAGAGAAGATGGTATGGAGACGGACAGAGTGGATCACTCATGGAAGGAGAGAAAAAAAGGCTATAGAAATGGGAGAAGGAAATAAGCGAAGAAAGGGTCTTATGACTTTTAAAGCCACTGCTTCAGTAGGTATTGGAGGGAGTGGAGATGAGGCAATTCACTCGTAGCAGTGGCTGGACATTGACAGCCAAGGAGAGCAGAATGCACCAGGGGAAGGGGGAATTTGACAAACACGTTCTGCTCCTCCTTTCTGACTCTCCACTATTTTAAGAGATGCTTAGAGTAGCCTCCTGCTGGGACCAGCTGCAGTCACTAGCCATAGACTCACCCGTTCCACTCTTACCCTTTGTCATGCCTATGAGCCAGTTGCTCGTACTTTGTGACAATAAGTATTGGGGTTCTGGCATGGAAAGTGCTTCCAGCACCTTCTCTCAGAGGAGCCAACCTTGATTTATAGCCATTATTAGCCAGTAAGTACAGTTTAATCTATTTATGCTCCTTTATTTATTGTGTTTCCTCAGCAGGTGTCCTGCATTTCTGTAAATTTGAGGGAAGAGGATGGGATGACTATTTAATATACTACTGGTTACTCTGGATTTTATAATTAAATACCTGGTGAAAGGACTGAGAAAGCATCCTGCACTTCACTGGGAACATACAAAACCCTTTGGCAATGGAGGTCTACCAATTCCAACTCCTAGCTTAGTGGGAGACTTGTCCCTTGATTATTTTGTTTTAGATGTTGACAAATATGGATGGACCTAGTGTAGGGGCTGGGACCAATTTCTCAATCAAAGAAGCTGCTGGCAGCTCAATTCCATCCTCCTCTACCACAACACCAAGTGACACACACACTTACATTAAATGACTTAGTTATGTTTGGGAGTCTTCCCAAGAAATGTCTCCCAGCCATCCCCAAAGTCAAAGGCAGGACATGTACATTTGTTTTGTGATCGGACTGACCAGGGTCAGTTTGGTTTGGAGGGGGCCTGAATATTTATTTCACTGAGTATTCCCCAAATGCCAATGGCAGCTCTCATCATTTCACAAAGTCTCTTACCATGACATATAATTTAACATCCCGTTGACAGGTTTGTATGTATGTTTTGAGTTGCCTTGTGATATGTTACAAGATCAGATGTTAACTCTGCCAAGTCAGTGTGACCTGCCTGCTGAAACAGAAGGTGTGAGGAGCATGAAGAACAAATACTAGCACAAATGGCATCGTGGTCAATAAGAATATTTTATATCCTTCTCAATTGACTTCTAGGTAGCTATGGAAGAAGGGTATCATCTTAGATTTTCCATGAGATTTGAGACAAGGTGCGAGTGTCACCTTGTTAAAAGTATGCCCTACTCATCAAGGTATAGGAAATCATGCCCTGTATAGAGGTATATGCTGTCTATACAGAAATAAATGGTTCCATTTCAAGGTGGAAAATTAAAGGCATATTGTACTCTTCAAATTAATAATTAATACAAAATTTTCTTAATGTCAAAGCCAGGATTCCTGAAACTGCTACACAGTAGTTATTTTAATCATTCAGTACAGAAATGAACCTCTTAAAATTAATTACACTGGAAGGAAGCCATTTGTTTAAAAAGTCAACATATTCCTTGTAGGCAAAAGTGCTCTGAAACAGTTTGAAATCTGTTAGTATTTTCATTTTTGTAATAACATTTTTAAATGACTGAAAGAAAAAAAAAATATTTTTTTAACCACTCTGCACTCATGACAGTAGGGAGATAAGTTTCCAAATAGAACAAAGTGAAATCCTCTCAGGCATACTAGAAACTGACATCAAGCTGTGCATTCCTATTTTAATATATCTTGATTAAATATTTAATGCACAGTCACAGGTCACATACTTGGGGCTGCTTCCCTTTGTTGTTCAATGTCACACATTCATTGTGAATGCATCTTGACAAGTTTCCTTCAGTTCAGAGGATAGATTTAGCTCTTATATTTTTGGAAACTACCATTTGAACTCTTTCAAAGATAGGTACCAGTCCTTCATTGACCTTGGGTTTGGGAGTAAGAGACCAAGGAAATTTACACACACACAGAGTTTAGAACAGTGATGGTTTAGGGTGGCCTCAGGACAGCGTTTTGTGCTATGAGGAGATATATCATTGCATAATACAGTGCACATTTTTCAAACATAAGGCAGAATACAAAGGACCAAATTCTTCATTCAGTTCTAGGCATGCAACCCTGTTGATAGCAATAGGATTGCCTGAATGCAATGGGGAGCAGAGTTTGGTCCACTATATTTCCCACTAAGCAGAAGTGCCACTAGTAGGCATTTGAACGATTCATTGTCCCTCACTTCCACTAGAAAATATCTATAACCTTTTGTTGCCAATATGCCTAGTGACAAAAACACATTGTTAATACAGCAGGTGTTTTTAGACAGAGAGGTCTAACAGGGCCCCAATAAGAAACATGATGAACAACAAAATAATTGCTCCTAGGAAACTGAGGACTTGATCCTGCAGCTCTCATGCACGGAATACTGATGCCATCCTGATTATCACTACTTTTTTCCTCCTGCTGATAATAGCCTACCTTAATTGATTAGTCTCATTATAGTTGGTATGGCAACATCCATATATATCTTCCTACTGTATTTTCCACTGCATCCAATGAAGTGGGTTTTAACCCATGAAAGCTTATGCTCAAATAAATTTGTTAGTCTATAAGGTGCCACAAGTACTCCTCATTCTATTTGCTGATACAGACTAACACGGCTACCACTCTGAAACTAGTCCCACTGGTTTCCCCACTCACTTCTCAGACATGGAAAGAGTTATTTTTCCATATGTATATATTTTTGAAAATTTTAAGAGACAAAATAGTTTAGATGTGCAGAGTAACTCAAAGGGGCTGAAACTAAGCGATGAAGGATTCCATGGCATGAAAAACAGGTTGGATCCATTAAATCTTCATTGCCAGAACTGGAGTATTAGGGTTTTTCAATGAGGTCCAATTTTTGTAAGGAAGTGTAATATTGCTTTTGGGAAGTTAGCTGGATTCCAATCTAATGCACTTTCAAACTGAATGTTGTTTTAACATTTTTTAAAATCTGTGACTAAGTTTTGACCTGATAGTAGTGCTTTGAAAATGTTTTAAAATTATTAAAAGAATATTCTATGTGTTTACATTAGGAAGGAAAGATCCAAACTTTTAAGAATGGTTCACACACAAACTTGGACCAACTAACCCACCCAAAAGGTGTGAATTAAAACTAATTTCAGTTTGTTGATGGAAGTCTGCATGCGGACACTCATAATTCAGAATAAAAATGGCTGAAGTCAGTTAGCTAAACAACTTCAGCCATTTTCCCTACAAAATAAGAATGTCTCCACGCTGATTTGTATCGAAGTAATTAAACCTGTTTTAGAAAAGTCATTTAGTTAAATTAGTGCAAGTTTCTGTGTAGACTAGCTCTTATATGTTCATAAATCATTAAGAAATAATGCCACCTCTTTTTTCTTTTTAATTACAAAAGATCTTTATAAAACTCACATTTAAAACAACTTTAAGCTAAACTGCACTTTAAAAACAACAACTAAGGTATTCCATGCTACACACAGAAGTCCAAATTCTCTGCTGGTGTTACTTCATTGGAGTTACACCAGCAAAGAATTTGGCCCAAAATATCTTATGTAGACATATGGCCTTAAAAAAATTCTGCAAACCAATTCCTGAGATATTTGCAGTTGCTTCTGGGCATCACACAATTCTGTGCTGGGTTGCTTTGTTTTGTTTTTGTTAAACTGAGTTGCCTTACAGAGGTCATCTATAATAATATCTGAAATGTGGGTTCCTGGTAGTCAGAGAAGAGACATTTAGAAAAAATTCTGACTACAAAAATCAGTTTACACAAAAGCATTTTAAAATTTAATGCTATTAATATTACAGACTGTATTATTACAGTGATACTAGATTTTTGTGCTGTTTAAGGACCTGACTCTGCAAACACTTGCACATTACTCACGTAAGTGGCCCCCCTGATATTCCTGCTTTTCTCCCTGAGAAGTTTGACACTCATTCATTCCAAAATTGAGCCATGGTATTAGCATCTCCATAGCAAGATGGTATGCAGCTGGTGTTAGAACACAGCCTCTGAACTCCTCGGTAATATGCCCATTTTGTCTCTTCTAGTTACAGAATTCTTTCCCCTTGATGACTACAGGTTCATCCACTGCTTGCAATTGCAGATGCAACAGACAACATAGTATCAGAATAGTACCAGGGTCCTCAGCTGGACTTCAATCCCATTTTCTTATAGCTTTACTTGATGGGTCACTGTAGCTTGAAATAGGAACAGCTCCTGCTTTCATTATTTGACTTGAACCTTGGGGCAGCGGAAGGGCATCCTGCTGCAACTGGAAGGGAAGAATCTGACGTACAGCACAAAATCTGACCTCCACAAGAGTGTCATACAGGTTTGGGCTGGGCTGGGCAGACTGTTCCTTCTGTCCACATCAAGGGTCGGCACCACCATGTTGTGTAACAGACTCTTGACAAAATTACCTTACTTAGTGACAGACATTGGGGGGGTTAATGTCACTCAGTCATTTAACATTTCTTGAAAAATTACCACAGACCTCAATTTTTTTACCATGGACACTTGTGTCCATGTACAGACACGGTGCTGACCCTGGCCACATCGGCAGAGTTAGCCTGGTGTCCCTGTTAAGTGTGGCATCGGGCTTGCTTGCACAACATCCTTGAGCAGAACACTCATGGCAAACGGTAAGCAGGAAGACTGTGGTTAATTGTGGTTCAGAATGGGTGATATGCCCTCATCATGAGGGTCTCTCAGCTTGATTTATCCAAACCCTTTCAAACACAATACTTTCAAAAAACTGTACTCACCACTCTTGACTGTGACTAGCAGCGTGAGCAGAATCCTCAAAACTATCCACACATTAGGAAAAGTGTCCTTCAGCTCTGCATCATGAATGAATTGGAGAACTTGGAGTGGAGAGTGCTTCTCACATTGCAAAATGTGACAGATGTTGTCCAATTTGACATAGAGGTCTTTATCATTGATATCCGAACATTCCCCATGTATCAGCGTGCGGTGAAGGTCTATACAATTGTTCAACAATGTTTTCCTGTTCGCCAGCAGCTAGACATGAAAAATCATGGACTGAACAGAGGCACTGGAGTTATGGTAACCCACTAACTCCCTCTTTTTGTCCTACGACTGCAGAGGTGTTAATGGGCCACTCTACCTTGAATGGTCCTACTTACACTAAACAATCTGTTCCAACTTGCATTTAGCTGTGACACTTGGAGTACTTTCCCCAGACCTGAAGAAGAACTCAAAGGCCTTGGCTACACTTGCGAGTTACAGAACAATAAAGCAGCCCCGGGCGCCCTAGGTCACTCCCTGTCCACACTGGCAAGGCACATAAAGCGCCCTGACTCCACAACTACAGCGCTGCTGGTGCTCCACCTCGGCAAGTGAAATAACGTTTGTTGCACCCCTGCTGGAGCACTGCAGCACCAGTGTGAATGAGGTGTTGCATTACTGCGATGTGATCAGCAGTCAGAAATGTCCCATAATCCCCTTAAGTCAAGTGGCTGCTCTTGTCATTGTTGTGAAATCGGCTGCAGGAATGCAGAAATGCCTTTTCTAAGCTCCATTTTGGAGAAGCCAGCTGCTTATCAGCTCTGAAAAAAGCAAACATTTACTGTTTGCTTTGAGTGAGTGAGAGAGAGGCGGAGGGGGAGGAGTAGTCTGAACTGACAAGACAGCTTGCTGACACACTCTCAGCTCCCCAAAAACCCACTCTCTCTCTCCCCTCACATACACACAACACGCTCCCTGTCACACTCCACTCTACCCCATATGAAAAGCACGTTGCAGTCACTTGCATGCTGGGATAGCTGCCCATAATGCACCGCTCCCAATGCCACTGCAAATGCAGCAAATGTGGCCATGCCAGTGCGCTTGAAGCCGTCAGTGTGGACAGACTGCAGCGCTTTCCCTACTGCGCTCTACACAAGTGGGTTTAACTCACAGCACTCTACATCTGCAAGTGTAGCCATGCCAGGCTTGTCTCTTTCACCAACAGAAGGTGGCCCAGTTAAAGATATTACCTCACCCACTTTATGTCTCTAATATCCTGGTGCCAACCCAGCTACAAGTACACTGCATAACCAATATTGTCTAAGGCTATATCTACACTAGCACTTTTGTTGTATAACTCATGTTGCTCAGGGTGTGTAAAAAACCCACACTTCTGAGCATCATAAGTTACACCAACAGAAGTGTCAGTGTGAACAGCGCTATGTCAGCAGGAGACGCTCTCCCACTGACATAGCTACTGCCGCTCATTGGGAGTGGTTTAATTATGTCGACAGAGAACTCTCCCCCACCAGCACAGAGCGGCTACTAGAGTGATCTTACAACAGCACAGCTGCATCAGTACAGTTGTGCCACTGTAAGCTTGCTTGTGTAGATATGGCCTATTTACAGATTGCCCTATGAAGTTAGTTGGAGGATTCCCTAAAATCCAGACAGGTGGGGTGGAGAAAAACGAGGTTTGAGCTGCTCATCCTCTATTGAGGGATAAAATGAATCTCTCTCTCTTGCTAATAAAGGGAGATTCAGAGTATTATGTGGGTTGTAGGACTCACCTTCCCATCCCTGCATGTATGAGAAGGGCTTTAAGGGAGTAATATTTTCAAGATAAGGTCCCATTGTTCTCATGGCCCCTTGGTGCGATGGCTCATTTTCACTCAAATCTGAGCTAAATGAGAAGTCAGTTAATTTACTCCTGTAGCCTAGGATCATATTTTTAGGTCCTATTTTCGTTTTCAGTATATTGTTAAAGGCACCTGGTCTCTTTTGAACTTGACTGAAATTGTTCTGGGGGAAGGGCAGTTCGTAACGTGCACAATGGAAGTTCACAGCATAGACCTCAGGTGAGGCTGAAGTGCTTAGGCCTTGTGTTGGCCCTCTCCATAGGTGTGCTTCACCCAGGGAGCACGGAGATTACTAAGCCTAGTACTCCTTCTGGTGCTAGCCTCTCCAGAGTGGGCAAGAACAGGGAGGGGGCTGTTATAGCCTCATTTTTCACCTTTCCATAGGCCAGCAATGCACAAGTACTACAACCTGCTGTGCCCTGCCAAAGCACTCTGCTGTGGCCCCTGCTGTCCTGAAGGCATCATGCCCCGGAGTGCACACAGGGGTGATGCACCTCAGCTATATCAGAAAGGCACAATTTGGCTCAGAGTATGATTTGCTACAAAATAAAAGTATTCAAAATGTAAAGTTGGAGGAAGTATTCTTCCATGTCATTTGCATATGCTCTAAATTCCAAATTGCCTGGCAGGTAGGCTGAGGTGGCATTGTCTAGTGATCAGAGCAGGAAGCTAGGAAGTAGAAAACCTGGGTTCTTCTATTGCTTACTTCCACTGATTGGCTGAGTGATCTTGGGCAAGATGTGTAATCATTCTGTGCCACAGCTTCTAATTGTCTACAATGGGGATACCAATACTCACCTTTGTAACATGCTTTGATTCCTTGGATGAAAAACTCTGATTGTCAACATTTTCTGTTGCAAAACATTTTTCAGCAAAATACAGCATGCAAATCTCTGGGATTTAAATATATGATGCCCAGAGTCAATCCCAAAGTCAATTTTGGTGCACTGGGTATTCTATCAGCATTAACAAAGGGGATAAAGGTAGGCCTTTGCCTTCTAATGTTGGCTAAAATTGCTATTCTGAGACAATGAACTAAGGGCATGTCTAAAGGTGTGATTGTAGCACAGGGACATATACTCACACTAGCTAACAACAATACTGAAGATATGGCAGCATGGACTGGCGATCAAAATACATACCCAGGGACTCTACCAGGTTTGTGCTGGAGTGGCTAGCCCAGAATGAAGCCCATGCTGCTACATCTTCACTAGTATGGGTTACCTGTGCTAGCTAGATTAAAACTCGCACAGGTATGCCTACCTGTAATACAATCACATTTTAATTTGCTGTGTAAATGTACCTTTAGTCCTATGTAAATGACTAGATCAACTGGATTCATCTCTACTTCCCAATGGGGCAGACAAAATGTTACCTATTCCAGAACCTGAAATCTGTTGGGGATATTTCAGTATATTAGAACCCTCTCTCTGATCTGAGTCATCCAACTCACGCTGTAAAAAGTGCAAAGAGATTCTCTTATTGCTGATTTACCATACAAATAAGTTAAATGCCATATTCTGTTACTTTGCTATCAATTAAATAAAGTTTTAAAATACCCCATATCTTCCTGCCACTTATTATATCCTGCCATCGGCAATTTGTACACAATAAGAGGATCCAGAAAAGAATGATGTTGATACTTTCTATTATGTTGAAGTGACTTAACCTTCAGCTCAGCGGAGAGAAATCTGAAAAGTGCCTTGAGTTTGAATTAACAATATTCATTATCCAACTCACCTCCATTACTCTCTAACTAAAAATTTAAAGTAACAAGATGAAACACAGAATGAAAGTACTGAAAGATTTTATATCTGACTTTTTTTTTTAATAAATGGTGCCCTGTCGCTATGAATTTGTTCATCTAATTAGATAACAACATGAACTGGCTCAGTGGGTTTTGCATATTATGTTTTATTCTTTCTCTAAATGTTTCCCATATACCATAGAGGCAGGCACAGACAATGAGAGCTCTGTTTTTAGGAGCATCTTTAAAATGATCTTCATGTCTTATGCTTACTAGAAAAGCACCTCAGAATTGCAAGAATAGAGGAGTGGGGTAAAAATCTGATTTATTTGCAACATTAAGAACAAAGAATTTTGTTTTATTTCAAGAGAACAATGGTATGCCATATGAAGGTCCCATAGAATTTGAAAGCAATGAAACCCTGGGGTTATGGAGAAGTTTAGTAGGGTTCTATAAAGATTTTTCTAAAAATCTAAAGAGTTTAATAGAGAAGGAGATCCTACAGAGATTTAATAGCACTTGGAAATTCTCCAGAATGCTTAAAAATAAACCTACAGAAAATCTGTCACTCTCTGTTAAGTCATCTAGAACTTTTCCATAAGGGTCAATGGGCTTAACAGTGATACAGAAATATCCCCAACAGATTTCAGGTTCTGGAATAGGTAACATTTTGTCTGCCCCATTGGGAAGTAGAGATGAATCCAGTTGCATGACTTTGCATGAAGCCCTTTTAAGTTTTACTCCACTGTTTACTCCAGTAACAGTGGAGTAAAACTTAAAAGGGCTTCATGCAAAGTCCATTGAACTCAGTGAGAGTGTTCCATTGACTCAATAGGCTTTGGATCTGGCCTTCTGGGAATTCAGAAGCCAACCCATTATTTTAATCTTTGGGAGTTGACTTTAATCTTAGCATTAGCGCGGCCAAAAAAGATTTGTTGTGGTTGCAAAGTTTTGCAATATCAGAGTTACATGCCAATTTAACAGCTATCCTGTTCTGGTTTGTCAGGGTGTAAGTGCTAGCTCCCCTAACGATAAGCATACACTGAATGAAGACTATACTAAAGAGTACAGGTTTCTCCTCTCTGCGGAGTCAAAATAAATCCAAATGCTGTTTGCCCTCGTCACAGATGACTAGACCTCAAGAATATGTGCTGCCTCTGCTTTACTCCTCAATAGATACTTACTCTGTGAGGTTTAAATAGTTCAGGTTAAACAGAATTTTATCAGCCCCTGAAATATGCAATACCTGATCTGCCTGGAACCAAGAAAACTGCAGTAGGTCTGATCTTACTGTATTCATTTATTTAAAGGTATTTGTCAAACACTCAAGAAGACAGACAGGCAAATAGATACACTTTAGGAGAAGGGAAATGCAATTAATGTACAGGTAGCACAGCAGTAAGGGGGGCTTTAAGAGTGACATTTCTTTGCTGATAACTCAAAAATCTCTATCTTGTCTCCTTGCATCCAGTCCTGCATTTCAACCTGTCTCTCTCATGAGATATAACTTGACTGTGATCTATACCACATGGGGAGAAAATATCATGTAGCAGAGAGCTCTCTACTTTAGCTGACAAAGATATAATAGCCATGGGTTGAAATTGAAGCTAGACAATTCAAGCTAGAAATAAGGCAAACATTTTCAACAGTGGACCAAGTAAGCTGTTAACACACCTTGCCAAGAATGTGGTGCATTCTTCATCACTTGAAATTGTTCAACCACAATTTCAAGTCTTTTTAAGAATTATGCTCTAGGTTCAACCACGAGTTTCCTGCTGCTTTCTTTCTTCTTAAGTTTTCCAAGATCTGCCCTTTTCTTTCTAGCCCCACAGCCAAACTTCTCATTCATGCCACCTCAACAACTGCAACATCCTCCTCCCTGGCTTTATAAACACATACTTGCCCTTCTGCACACAGCCTGGTGCAGTCAGCACAGAGTTCATCTTTTTACTGCTGTTAGACATCCTTCTTTACTATTTTTTAATAATGATTGTTTGGAATGAAGGGATAAATTTGGAGCAGCTCCTAAAGAATAATCTTACAGATCTTCCTAAAAATCCTAAAACAAACTTTAGGGATCAGCAATCTGGCTTCAATATTTCAAGCTAGGAGATACACAGGTCCAGTTCCTAGATTTCACAGGGATTGCACCATCCAGATTTTTTGTGGGCAGACTTGGACTCAGAGAAGCACATTTTAAAAGCAGACCAACAATAGAAGAGGGAAAAATTTCCATGTCGTATTGCAGGGAACATGCAACAAGCTCTGAAATTCAGGAAGCGTAACCACTGTATCCCTTTTACCCCCTACCTACCACTTCTAAAATACAGCTGTCATCTACATGATACCAGTATATCATAAAACTTACTGTATATTATAAAACAATTCAAGTAGTTTATATCATTTGGATCATATTTCCTCATAAAAGTATTGAGAAGAGACTGAAGGGTTTGACCCATAAATTAATGTATTGCAAAGCATACTTAAAAAATAAGTGATACCACACAAAAGATTAATTTCAGTGTATGCAATATGTAATAGAATATACTTTCCTTTAGGGACTGATTTTCAGCCAGGCTTTTGCCTGGTCTCAGATTTTTCAGGAGCTGTTTTGCACTCAGATTATTATGGCATAAAATAATTGCATCTATCAATCAGATAGTGAGATGTATTATCAGCTATCCCCACAGTCTATTGGGGATGCAAAACTGCATGTGCAGTTATTTGCATACTGAACATAAAAAAACCTAAAACCATTAAGCAATTTGTAAATGCAGGAAGACCCCATGGAAATAAATTATTGCTAAAGATCAGGGAAGAGAACATATACAGATAAGTCTATCTGGTTGATATTATTCCAAGGTTTTATTATTTTTAAATGTTAAAAGTATATAATTCTCATTAAAACTATTAGAAATGTATCTGCTTTTAACTTTAACAAATTACTGTGCCATTTAGTCATTAAGATAATAAAATGCACTACATGCAAATACATTATTATTTCTCCAATGAATCACGCCCTATCATGCAACTCACAAAACACTATTAACAGAACAAATGAAATCTTTCATCTCACATTCCAATCATTTTCATGCATAGCATATAATCATGAGTATCACTTTCTCATACATTTCTAGGTAGAGTTACATATTCATTATTGTTGCTGGCATTTACTGTCCTTTTATCCATTTCCTCTACATTATTAATATCAAACAAGAAGCCTGTGATAGACTGTTGATCCTCAACCTCATTTTGATTAATTTTTTTTTTCCTGTGGATCAGTCTGCTTTTCCACAACTGCAGCTCTGGCTTCTTTCTATTTAATGAAATATTTTCATTACTAAAGTCATCTTTCAAGTCACGTTGTGATGGTCTTTTCTCTGGCATCTTGTTTTCTCCTCTCTATGCTTCTAATTATCTCCTGGAATAGATATGTCTGATGTATGGTATTTGATTGCTTGTCACCTAAATAATTAAAACATTTTTTATATTTTGGAAGGGAGGGGAGAGCTAAATGGGATCAATTTATAGTAGTGAATATTTATCTTTAAAATTCATAGCCTTACTTGTCAAGCTAGAGTCTGATACCGCTTCCCACTGAAGTATAACAGGAATTTTTGTCATTGATGTCAATCCCCATGGAACTATTTGTGTGACACTACAAGGTCTTGTAGAATATTTTGCTAAGCTTTGTGTGGTTTCTGTAGAACAGTGGTTCACAATTTTTTTTTTTTTTTGTGGACCACTTGAAAATTGCTGTCTCAGCAGACCACTTAATGATCTTTCCAAATTTTCTTTGTACTGTTAGCTAACTATTGTAAAGCGCTTTGAATAAAAGCACTGTATAAAAAACTTGTAACAATAAATGTTTTTGTTCTACAAATAAAAGCACACTACTCATATTTTAATATCAATATCAATTAAAATATTAATATATTTTAATTAGTCTTACCTTTCTAGTGCAATGGATATGCCCTCTCTCCCCCACCACAGCATCCACAGAGCTGAGGCTGGGAAGGAGAGCTGTCTCTCCCTGGCAGCCACAGCCCTGGAGCTGGGGAAAGTTGCCTGTTTCTCTGGCCGCCGCAGCCCTGCACGTCCCAAATTCACCCTACCCCATCTTCTCACCCCAGTGCCCCCTCCCACCTACTCCCTATTCCTCCCAAGGCCCCCACTTCACCTTACATGTGCATCTTCTCCAGGGTCCAGGCACCTAATTAGTGGAGCCACGCCTGCGTGGCTCCACTAGTTAGGTGGGTGAACCTTCATTCTCTCATGTGTGGCCGCCCAGGTACACACCTTAGAGGAAACTATCCGCGGACCACCTGAATGGAGCTCCTGGACCATTGGTGGTCTGCGGACCACAGTTTGAGAACCTCTGCTGTAGAACAGGACCCTGTAAAGGGGTTGCCACTCACTGCTAGTGCACTTCCTTGTGTCTATATCAGAGAATGCATCTCTTGCTGTCAGGTCCCACTTGTTGCTTCCTCTGTAACAGCCTCTCTTCTGTTAACTTGGCCCTCAAGCTAGGTCACCATTTAGTCCACTCCTTTCAGGGTTACAAGATCCAACAACAGGACCACTGTCCTAATGCTTCTCCAGACAGTGTTCATCCCCAGCTTGGGGCTCTGTGCCATTATACCAGTGGCTGGCAGGGGAACCTGGGCTCACCCACTACCCAGTTTCCAGCCCCATGGACCCCACAACCAGCAATCCAGGTCTGCTCAGTCCTCGTCCTGGTTGCTGTTCCCCTGGGCTCCTTGCTGCCCATCCTCTGCATCTTACCTTACCTGTTTCTGGATTCATTATGGGAGCCTACTCTAATCTCCAGGGCCAGCTCTAGCCATTTCGCTGCCCCAAGCATGGCGGCATGCCGCGGGGGATGCTCTGCCACTCGCCGGTCCCGTGGCTCCAGTAGACTTCCACAGGCGTCCCTGCGGCAGGCGGCTCCAGCAGACCCTCCGCAGGGACGCTTGTGGGAGGTCCACCGGAGCCGCCTGCCGCCCTCCCGGCAACCATCAGAGCGCCCCCCATGGCATGCCTCCCCAAGCGCACGCTTGGTGCGCTGGGGCCTGGAGCCAGCCCTGCTAATCTCCATGTTTACTTCCCTCCTAGCCTTTGTTGAGACTCCTTACGCTGGGCCAGGATCCCAGTGCTCTCTCTGTGGGCTTCCTTATTGATCCCGATGACCTCCTGCTGGGGAATGACTGTATATTCCTTCCCCTACAGCCCCCTTCTGCTTTTTTAGCTTCTTGGCTTTATAGTGCTGGCCCAGCCCTTTCCCAGCTGGGCTTCACTCTCAGTTAGCCCTGGCCCTCCCTCTCTCAGGTGATGCCAGGTAACTTAACTCAATCAGGGCTAGTGTGGGGTGTACACCCCATCACAGATTTCAATAGCTTCCATTCAATGCTATTTATGTTCTTATACTGCACTCATCACCATGGTATGTGACCCCCTGAAATACAGATAAGATAAAACAAGACAACAAGAATGGCCATCCTGGGTCAGACTGTTACCGTAGTTTGGGGTTCAAATAACCCAAGGTAACTAGTCTTTGTTTTCCAGATGGCATTGTTAGGGGAGCCACTGGCAATGCAGCAGAATGCTTAGGCCACTGCTAGTACTGAAATAGCAATTCTTACACTTATTGCCAAAAGCAACAAAGGGCTTTGTACTAACCTTAGCATAACTAAGGCAAAACTGGGAGGGAGGGGGCAGTGATCACAAGGAGTGAGCCTGGCTCTGCATCCTCCCTGAAATGCTGGGGTAAATGTGGGTGAGAAACAGAAAGTCTCTCTCTGTATGACTTCTGGTGTGTATGTGCATGTATACGTAGGTATTTATGAGACTCCAGACTGCAAAAACACATCTGTATAACTGACAGCTTAAAAAGTGCTTGCTTAATGGTTTCTCTTTGATTGACCTGTTGATGTAATTGCAACAGTTACTAACATAAAAGGAGTAGACAGAGCTGAGAATTTGGATTTGACCTTCTGGACATTTCTTGGAATCCCCAGCAACTGGCAGATAGTTGGCCAGCTGAACCTTGTTGTTAGACCATTCGAAACGCCTCCAGACCATACGTAACTATTGTTTGGGTGCTCTGTAACCCATTGTGTTTGTCTGTGCTCAAGATTAAATAACACAGAGACTTTGAGTAAAGGCATTCTTGTGAGAGTCCTGGAGACCAAGTAAAGGCTTTAAGTGAAAGCACTTGACTTTGTGTGATTTATGCCCACCATCTAGCAGATGGATGTGCTGTGTCTCCATTAATTTATTTCCTGACACCGCCTCGCAGAGAGTAAAGTTACCGAGAGCTTTGAGTTTAGGGAATCCAGGGTAACAGTGTCAGGATATAAATCAAAGGGGGCACAGTTCCTCTGTCTGATAAATGATTAGCACACACGAGTGCTTTTACTCAAAAATCCTTGCTTTCATTGAGTCCAAAGCACACATCTAAAATAGCAATAGTGTAGAGCATCCCAGGTACAGTTACTCAAAGTCTGAGATGGTGTCTACTGGTCAGCAGCCCAGTTCCAGTGGCCAGCCTTCTTCCTAGGCATTGGGGAGTTGAAAGTCCATCTCTTAGCTTGCTGAAAACCTCTCTGAAACCTCTCCAAATTGCACACTCTTAACTAATCTATTATAAGTTCTCAAAGCAAAGCACATCACTCAAAGTAACCTCAATGGCCTAACAATTTCCCTAGCAATAGCAAAGAACTCATAGTTTCTACTTATCAGCAAAGCAATTCCCAGCAAGAAACTTACAGATACCCAGATACAAGGTCATGTATCCACACTCCCTTTAATTCTCATGAATCTGTCACTTTATCTATCCTTGTTAGCACCACTGAAGCTGTGCAGCTGTTTTGCCTGCCTAAGCAAAGGCCAAATTATTCCTGACTACATGCTATTTGCTTCCAGTTTATGGTGGGTAAGTAAACAAAATGGCTGCAGTTATGTCAAGTGCAGTTCTCATAACAAGACCAGTGGTCCATCTAGCTGAATATACTGTCTTGTGACAATGGCCAGTGTCAGATGCTTCACAGGGAATAAACAGAGCAGGGCAATTGAGTGAAACATCAATGGTCATCCACTCCCAGCATCTGGCATTTGAAGGTTTAGGGACACCCAGAGCGTGAGATGGCATCCCTGACTATCTTGGCTAATAGCCATTGATGGACGTATCCTCCATGAACTTAACTAATTATTTTTTGAAACAGTTTATACTTTTGGCCTCCACAGCATCCACTGGCAATGAGTTCCACAGGTTGGCTGTGCATTGTTTGAAGTAGTACTTCCTTTTGTTTATTTTGAACCTGTTACCTATTAATTTCATTAGGTGACCTTTACACTTTTAAGTAACCTAATAACTAAATAACACTTCCCTATTTCCTTTCTCCACACTATTCATGATTTTGTAGACCTCTATCATATTCCCCCTTAGTTGTCTCTTTTCTACGCTGAAAAGTCTGTTTCTTTTAAATATGTCTTCATACAGAAGCTGTTCCATACCCCTAATCATTTTTGTTGCCTGTCTCTGTACCTTTCCCAATATATTTATATATATTTTTGAGATAGGGCACTCAGAACTGCAAGCAGTATATAAAGTGTCGGTGTGCATGGATTTACATAGCAGCATGATGATGATGTCTGTTTTATTATCTATCCTTTCCTAATAGTTCCTAACATTCTGTTCCCTTTCTTGCTTGTCACTGCACATTGAGTGGATGTTTCCAGAGAACTATCCAGGATGACTTCAAGATCTAGTAAGAGCTACTGTAGACCTGATCATTTTGTATGTTTGGCAATCTTCATTACTTTGCACTTAATTTCATCTGCCAGTTTGTTGTCCTGTCACCCACTTTAGGGAGATCCCTTTGTAACACTTCACAATCAGCTTTGTACTTAAACTTGAGTAATATTGTATTGCCTGTAAATTTTACCACTGAAGTGGTCATCCTCTTTTCCAGATCATTTATGATTATATTGAATAGCACTGCATCCAGTATACATTGTTGGGAGACCCTGCTATTTAACTCTCCACTGTGAAAACTGGCCATTTATTCCTACCCGTTGTTTCCTATCTTTTAACCAGTTACTGATCCATGAGAGGACCCTCCCTTTTATCCCATAACTGCCTATTTTGCTTAAAAACAACAAGGAGTCTGGTGGTACCTTAAAGACGAACAGATTTATTTGAGTATAAGCTTTCTTGGGTAAAAAACCTCACTTCTTCAGAGGTGCCACCGGATTCCTGTTGTTTTTGTGGATACAACTAATATGGCTACCCCTGATACTTGATATTTTGCTTAAGAGACTTTGGTAAGTGACTTTGACAAAGGCTTTCTGAAAGTCCAAGTACACTATATCAACTGGATTACCATTGTCCACTTGTTTGCTGACATCCTCATAAAATCTAATAGATTGGTGAGACATGATTTCCCTTCACAAAAGCCGTGTTGACATTTCCCCAACATATCGTGCTTATTTGTCTTTATTATAGTTTAAACCAATCTACCTGGGACTGAAGTTAGCCTTACCAGCCTGTGATTACCTCTTGGATCCTACATTAGCTATTCTCCAGTCATCTGGCAAAGAGGCTGATTTAAGCAATAAGTTTTATACTATAGTTAGTAGTTCTGCAATTTCAGATCTAAGTTCCTTCAGATGCATGTTATCATAATATGACCTGGTCCTGGTGATTTATTATTGTTTAACTTATCAATTTGTTCCAAAAACTCCTCTACTAACACCTCAGTTTGGGACAGTTCTCCACACTCAAGCCATTTCTTTTAGGTGATAAATCTGGGGATCTTCCCTATATCCTCTGAAGTGAAGACCAATGCAAAGAATTAATTTAGCTTCTCTGCAATGGCCTGGTCTTCCTTGAGTGCTCTTCGTTCCCCCGTCCCACATTTGGCAGGCTTCCTGCTTCTGATGTACGTGGAATTTGAAGAGCAACTAGCTAAGGACACAAAAATCAAACAGAAAAAAAGTTCTTTGTTTGCTTTGTTGTAAAATTTACACTTGTCAATAGGATTTGACTTCCAATATTTAAAGGATTCTTCTGCCCCCCCCCCCCACCTCTTTTATTCTGCTGTTTAGCCATGGTGGAGATTTTTGTTTGCTTGGTTGGTTTGTTTTTTACTTTTGTTGTTTTGGTTTTATTTATTTGTTTTTGATTTGGGGTATACATTTAGGATGAGACTCTAGTTTCTATTTTGGTGTTTTTAAATAAATGCCAAGCAGTTTGCAGTCATTTTATCTTTGTGATGGTTCCTTTCAATTTCCAAGAAACAAGGGTGGTGAGGTAATCTCTTTTATTGGACCAGCCTCTGCTGTTGAAAGAGAAAAGCTTGTGAGCTACACAGACCTCTCCTTCAGGTCTGAGAAAGATACTTAGAGTGTCATTGCTAACTCCTTATCTGTTCCATGCTGCATTTAACCCATATTGCAAGAGATCATTCAAGATGAAGTGGGAAGCTAACACCTCTACAGTCCTAGGACAAAGGAGGGTTAGTGGGTTACAGAATGTTGTAATCAGCCATAAATTCAGTGTCTTTATTAACACTGGGATTTGAGGTGTTCAGCAAAGTTATGAATTTAAGTTTCAAGGCTTGTCTTTTGAAGGTGTTCTGCAGGTTCCCTTTGAGGATGAGGACAGAGGTCAGATATGGAGTAGTCACTTTGTGAAAAGTGTTTGCCCATGGGTGATATGGTGGTTTTGTCATATTGTTTTTCTGTGTGAGTTCATTAGCGCGTGTAGAGATTATCTTGTGTCACTCACATAGTCATTATTGGGGCAGTTAGTTCACTGGATGAGGAACACCACATGTTATGATAGACATATGTAGGACCCATGGATCTTGAAAGGTTTGTTGTAGGGCCTATTGATCATTATAGTAGTGGAGACACATCTACAGGTTTTGCATCTATTGTTCTGGCAGGGTCTGGTACTGCTTTGAGCTGGTTTGTGTAGTCTGTGGGGAGCTTGCTTCTGATGTTGGGGGGGGATTGTTTAAAGGCCAGAAGAGGTGCACTTTTACACACTGAATGAAGAAGGGGTGCTATGGTACACACTAGTAGATCACGTAGAACTGAGTTGGACTTTAACACACACACACACACACACACACTCCTTTAAACTTCATGTGGAATGAGGTTCCATACATATCTTCAGAGACTGAAAAAAAAAATTCACTGAACTGCCTTCTGCATGAATGCAGTGTCCATGGACTGTTAGGACACCATTAGTGTCTACCCAGAATATCTCCTAAAATGAATACTTTTATTCAGGATGAATAAAACTCAAACATCCTTGTTCAGGAACCACCCACCCCTCTCTGTACTACTTCCTTTTTCTGAAGAAATTTTTCAGATAAACATACAATAATCAAATGTGTAGCTTTATCACAACACTGCTAGTGTAAGAATACATCAGATTACCTCAAGACATCCACATCATGGACCCAGAAAATTGCCATTACAGCTTACTTCAATTGGCCATGCAATCCACTCCTAGGCTTACTGGCTACACACTTGAGCCAGGCTGTCTGCTGATATCAATGGATGCAGCTTAATTTACCTCAGGTATTGTTTGTATTATCATAGCACACAGGAGCCCCAATCCTAGACGCAGACCTCATTGTGCTAGGTACTGAGCACACACCGAACAAAAATACTGTCCTTTCTCCAAAGAGCTTATAATCAGATGGGAGTCTTGCCTAGTCACACCAGCAGCGGCCATTTATCTGCATTGTGAAAAACTTAGTCTGGGAGCTTGTTTCATATCAATGATTCCCACAGGATCTTTATAGTGCAACTTTCACTTTATATAGGTAGGGCCTTTTATCCAAATATCTATATTACTGTAATAAGTGTAAGACACAATGATAAAGGAAGGAGACACAAAAATGAGGGTTACCAGGGTAAAAGTTCATGAGACAAGCTTATTGTTAACATACACATCTTACTAGTTCCTCACCTGATATTTCTTTTATAAATAAATTTAAAGTACTGAGGGTTGTAGCATATCAGGAATGGGTGCCATTGTGCAGGGGTCAGCAATGGAAGATTGGCCCAAAGGTAGAATGATGAAGGTCTTTCCAGGCATAGGAATATTAAGAAAGTAAACGTGAGATCTGAAGTGAGTCAGAGCAAGTCTCAGATGGAGCAAGTCAGGTGCCTCCCCCAGTGTGAGAGCTGAACTCACACAGATGCACCTCTGAACCCTGGGTCCTCACTGACCAAGGACAACCACTGTGAGTGGGGTATGGTGAGGGAGTAGAGAGGGGCACCGAAAATGAACTTTCAGTTGTAGAACTCAAGAACGTGAGGCAGAAGACACTGCCCTACATACTCTGGGAGTGGGTATCCTGCTCACAGTTTTAGGATTATGAATCCTGTTTGTGGCATTTTCCCTAATTAATGCCGGGGTAGACTTCCCTCGTTTCATAAAAAGTCTCTTTTCTACACTCAGACTCTGTTCTTGCAAGAGAGGAAGTGTTGCTTCTCAGAGGCCCCCAGGGATGGTGTGTAATTTTACCAGGTTACTGGGCGGGGGCTCGTGCTGGCCCATTGGTGGTTCACTACTTTGTGTTAAAGCAGCAAAGAGTCCCGTGGCACCTTCTAGACTAACAGGCATATTGGAGCATGAGCTTTCGTGGGTGAATACCCACTTCATTGGATGTGTTAGTAGCTCTTGTCAGGTGTAACGTACTCACTACACCTAACACACTGTCATCATAATCTCCATCTAAAAAGTTGTTACATAAGGTATCCTGTACACACTGGTAACACACTGATCCTGAAAAAAAATCACTGTGATGTATACAAGGTGTATATTAACAGATATAAATGTGCTAGAATTGTGTTCTTAAAATCTAGTTGGTAAGCAGTGCCTAAGCCATGCCTTTTCCATACAAAGGAATATGGTTCCACTTGCTTAAATGTGTCTTCAATGTTAGTTTGTCTTTGATCACACTTTGCCTAAGGAAAGCACATTTACATGCAAAGTAATGAGGCAAGCCAGTGGGGAAGAGGACCACTCACCAATCTCTATGGATGAATGCAGACGACAACCCCAGGAAGCCTTTCTACATCTTGAAGCAGTGCCAATGAACTTTAGGAAGACAGCCTAGCCAGCCACACCCCTGCAGGAGAGCGAAGCTTGGTCTGGGCTTATTTTTTCTATGAATATTTCAAAGGTTTAGATGGCTATAAAGACTGGGGACAGAGAGGGAGAGTCAAGGATAAGCAATTGAATGAACTGATCTATAATATAACGATTATCAAAATATATTGAGCAAGGTTTTTTGTGAAAGCCTTTGACAAACTGGTGTTTCTGTTGTTGTGAAATATGTATTAACGTTCTGAGGCATTATGAATACTGCTGGCATTATGCTTTAAAGTCTGTGACCAAATACAAGGAGAAACAGGTTCTCCCAGACAGGAGGGAAGGGAGCTTTTTATGTGTCTCCAATACAAGTTAAACAATGTGGAATCAAAACAATGGCAAGCCCACTTACATATGAATCAGCAGGGGGATGGGAAGTCCACAGGCCTGCTTGACTTTTGAAAGTAAGACAATGAACTTTGGGGTGGTCTTTTTGCCCCCCTTATACATTTGAGTTATTGAGCACGGGGGGGGGGCAGAGGGGGGGAGAAGGCTAGAGGGGCCACAGCTCTGGTACATCTGAGAAAGATTAATCCTGAAGTATCTAGGAACTGAATAATGTGAGAAACCTGATTAGGCAAAGATTGTAACTTACGTTTTAGTCTTAGAAATGCAAACAAAGGCAAAAGTATGCTTCTATCTTTATTCCATGTACTTAGTATCACTTAATCCTATATGCTTTTGTTAAATAAACTTGTTTTACTTTAACTAAATCAAATCAGTGCTGTGACTGAAATGAGTGTCTGTCAAACAGCAATTAAATTAATAAGTTGCAATGTACTTAAAGGAGCAACAAACAACTTCTGTGAATGTTCAAAGAGAGGGCTGGACAGTGCAGGGAGATGGCTCTGGAGAAACACAGGAATTGGGGTTCACTGTTTGTTACCTCCAAGGCAAGGTTTGGCCTGGCACAATGCTGAAGAGTTTCTTGGCCAGGCAAAACAAACAATCTGGTGTGTTGGGGAATTGTCGCACAGCTTAGCAGTAGCAAAACTCTCACTTCTTGAGGCTGACAGGGCTACCACAGTAACTCCCAATTCTGGGAACCTCAACAGATTGCCACTGTGGCAGATGATTTTGGGGAAATTTGGGATGTGGGGGGAGAGGAAGGGTTAAGCATCACTCTGCAAACAGTAACTGAGCAGTGGAAGACAGGCAATCTGCATGCTTATATGCTGGCTGTTGGTGTCAGAGCTGTGAGCCACAGTAGCATAGCATTTAAGGTACACAGTTGCAGGACAGGCGGTAACACAACCTTGTACTGGTCTGTATTGAACACCAAAGCCTCACACCAACCAGTAACTGGAGAGACTGAAAGTGAGGAAGAGAAAGCCAGAAAGGAAGAGAAGAAAAGAAATACAAGGAACAAAGGCAACTGTCCGATAATTGCCATTTATGCATACTCAGTTGTGTTTCATTGTTGTACGGTGCTTAGATACTATGGAGACAGGAGCCTTAGAACCACATATGTATTAATATACATTTTTATTGAGAGTTGCTGGTAACAATATAAACTGCAAGAGCTTCACCTTATACATATATTTTATGCAGTTTTTTGGATTTCCATAAAATGTAGCTATCCAATTACCCTGGAACAGGTCAATTCATTCAAAATAGACCAATTAGACATGAATTCTTCTCACCTGTTGTGATAACTGGGCCTACAAATTTACTCTAACTGAGCTCAGCTGTAAAAAGTGAGTGAAAGTTTATAAAAATGTCACAAAAATATATAACAACAAATGTTCATGGGAAAAGGTGCAAAAAGGAGTGAGACTGAATTAGTTCAAATAAAAGGCCTACTGATATAATTCAAGGACTGTGTAAAGATAATGCCTACTAAACAAGAAAAGCATGGGACCAGAAATCAATCGACTAAAATTGGTGTCTTGGAAATTAGGCCTAATAAGAGAACAAAATAACAAGGGGATGACTATTCCACCTATCATCTCCTTTTCAGGTTCTTAAAAAGATGACTTTGGGGGCAAAATTAACAGAAGAAGATGATAGCTGCTAACAACTGCTGCAGTGAGATTTAGCATCATGGATGCCACCCCCGCCTTCTGGGTCCGTGGGATCCACCATAACACTATGAGCATTTGTCATTCCGATCCTAAGAGATGCCCTGACCAGACAGGACCAGAGAGAGAGACCAGATGACATCATCACCTCCCTTATCTCTGACTAGCTCCCAAACACCAAATGGGATGTGGCACTTTGTCATTGTCCACCCACCCTATGTGTCCTTTTCCTTCCCCACATTATTTTTTCTCTTTCCTATCCCTTTTCTTTTTCTTTTTGTTTAAGAACAGTCCAGCTTACCTGGCCAAGACTGTATTTTGCAATACTACTTGAAGCCTGTGGCCAGAAAGGCAGTGAAAAGCAATGCCTGAACAGCCCAATGCTTGTACAGATTGCCAGGTCTTAGAGTGGTGGTGTCAGGGAGACCAGGTCACAAGCAGGAGTCAGGCCTAGTGGTCAGAGTCCGAATGCCAGAGCCCAAGAAGAGTCAAAGCATGGGGTCAGAGCTGAACATCAGAACCAAAGTCAGAGTTCAAATGCTAGAGCCAAGGCAGACTCAGAACCAGGGACTGAGATTAGAACCAGATTACCTGAAGTCAGGAAAAGCAGGAGCAGCGCTGTGACGGGACTGGAATAAGGCTAGGTGCAGAGTAGACTGGAGTAGGGGGTTAGCACATAGAGAATCCAGGAACAAATGCATCAAGCAATTACTGAGCCTCTGTAACTGCTAGGTTGAGGAGCAAGCCACATGACTGCCTTGGCCTATCAGGTGGTTCTGCTAGGGCACAGCTGTGCTCACTGACTGCCTGACAACTGGGCAGGGCACCTGCAGACACTCATTCCTGATAGGTGGCTAAGACCAGGGTTCTGGTGTTTTTCCAGATATGAGGTTGCAAATGAGCATTAACAGAAGCTGCATTTTCTCTCTTTGCTGTTCTTTATTCTCAACTCTTGTGTGTTTGTCTTGTCTTTTAGGAAATGGGAGCAGATTTCAGCAGCAACAGCAGCTCCAGCCCATTTCATTGAACATCTTTTTTCTCCAAAAAGAACAATTATTACCATATTTAATACCATCTGAAAGACTGTCAAATTTGGGGGAAGGTGCCTTTTAAAAAACTCCTTCCAGCTAGAGGGAAAGGAAACAAGGAATGTTGTTAAAATGAAAGCTTTATGTAATCGTTTACAATGTAAATGCTTTGGCTGGCTTTCCTTCTTTTCTGTATCTTTAATAAAATGTTTAAAAGATTTGTAATGATATGTTTGCCATAATAATAAGCAGGATGAAGTTGCTGTATACCAATCTCATTTAAATTAACCTCATTTAAAACTTGTTTAATGTTGGATATTTGACAGGTTCATATTAATACCTTTGACTTTTTGGGCCATTTATTCCATCAAAATTAATACAACACTCCCTCCTGCCTGTTAGGGCTCATTAGGTCTGCCCCCTCTAAAATCTTTTGTATCCTACATAAACCATCCACCTCTTGGAAGCCAAGAGGCCTTGAAAGTCAAAAGACTCAGACTCTGTCATAGCAAGGGGGAAAGTGAGTTCCAGAGTTGTGGGCCTGTTATAGAACCTCCCATTGAGCCAGGGAACCAGCAACCTCAGCCAATCCCAATTGTAGCTTGCAGGGAGATTGCATTCCAATTTCTGTGATCATTTAGACAAAAACCATTTGAAGTCTGAGTATGTAATCATTTGATATGAGGATGGTGGGGCCTGTGGGAGTGGTTTATAAGTGGTTCCATTTACCATTGAAATTTGAGGTGCAAGACCAGTAATAAAATCTTTCTTTAGTGAACTTAAATGACTATTTCAGATTATTATTTTTTGCTGAATCCATCAAACAGTACCAGTCAGTTATTTTTCAATTTGTTTATATTCAGTTTGCAATCCTAACTGAAGTTCATTTGGTGTTCAGCCTTGGTTTTGGATAGTATCCCAGAATCTAGCAATTAGGCACAATGGTCAGGCAGGATGTTGACTGAATGTCCTATTATCACTTTCATCATTTTCCTAGGTAAGTTCATTTGAGAGTGTAGCGATTGTCTGGTTTCATCCATGGTTGCTATTGGGGCACCTCACTACTCCATTTCAGGATTCCCTTGTTTAGCATCCCAGGATCTCATTAGCAATTTTGGTCACATTGTCACACGGGGCTCATGGTCAGCTGTTTATCCACTACAACCCCAAATTCTTTTTCAGAGTCACTGCTTTCCAGGCTAGCATCCCCTGTGATGTAAATGTGGCCTATTCTCTTTGTTTCTAGATATATACATTTATATTTAGCCATATTAAAATGCATGCTGTTTGCTTATGCCCAGTTTACCAAACATGCCAGATAGCTCTGAATCAGTGACCTGTCCTCCTCATTATTTACCATGCCCCCAATTTTTATGTCATCTGCAAACTCTCTCAGTAATGATTTTGGTTTCTTCCAGGTGATTGATAAAAATGTTAAATAGCAGAGGGCTGAAAACCAATCCCTACAGGACCCGACTGGAAACAAAACCAAATTTGATGATGATTTTGTGCTTACAATTACATTTTGAGACCTATCAGTTAGCCAGTTTTAAATCCATTGAATGTGTGCCATGTTAATTTTATATTGGTCTAGTTCTTTAAAATTTTGCATAGTACCAAGTCAAATGCCTTACAGAAGTCTAAATATATTATGTCAGAATTATTACCTTTATCAACCATAATAGTAATCTCACAAAAAATTGGTAGTTTGGCAAGTTCTATTTTTAATAAACCCGTGATGATTTGCATTAATACATTACCCTTCTTTATTTTTTTATTAATTGAGTCCCATATCACCCACTCCATTATCTTGCAAGGAACTGATGTCAGGTTGACAGGCCTATAGTTACTCAGGTCAGCCTGTTTACTCTTTTTAAATAAAGGCACAACATTAGCTTTCTTCGAGTCCTCTGGAACTTCCCCAGTGTGCCAAGACTTATTTAAAATCAACATTAATGGTCCAGTGAGCTCCCTGGCCAGCTCTTTTAAAACCCTTGGATGCAAATTATCTGGACTTGCTAATTCTAAAATGCCTCACTTTAGTAGCTGATATTCAACATCCTTCAGAGATACGAGTGGAATGGAAAGTGTTATCACCATATGATGAGACTAGATCATCTGTTTTCTTCCCAAACACAGAAAAGAAATATTTATTGACCACTTCTGCTTTTTCTGATTTATTATTGATAATTCTACCATTTCCATCTCATAATGTACCAATACCATAGTCAGGATTTTTTGTTTCTAATATATTTTAAAATCTCCTTATTCTCCTTAACTTTGCTGATCACAGATTCCTTCTTGTGTCAATTTGCTTCCTTTTTTTATTTTCTACAGTTCTTAACTTCTGATTTACATTATTTACTATCAACTTCCTCTTCCTTCCATTTGTTTCATAATATAATAAATATAATATTATTACAATATAAATAATATATAATATCTACTTTCATTTCCCCCCTAAACTAGATCATATTTTTAACCAGCATGGACTTCTTCCTCAGTTGCGGGATTGTGGCTTTGTGAAACTGGCCCTGTTAAAGCTGTTCTGGACTTTATTCTGCTTGTATATTATAAATGTAATCAAGTCATTATCTCCTGTACTTTAACTCCCATTAATTTTTAGTTCTGTGATCTATTTCTCTTCATCTGTTAGGATATCGTCTGGACCAGAATTCCCCCATGTTGTCCGCAACACTTTTTGAGTTAGGATATTGTCATCTATAATATTTAGACATTCCAAGGATCATAGACTATCAGAAGGTCATCTAGTTCAACCCCCTGCTCAATGCAGGAGCAATCCCCAACTAAATCCCCAAATGGCCCCCTCAGGGGTTGAACTCACAGCCTTGGGTTTAGTAGGCCAAGGCTCAAACCACTGAGCTATCCTTCCCCACTTTTAAGGATGTTTTAATGCTAGCAGCATGAGATATACAGCATGTGTCATTCAAACTGAAGCCCCCATAACTATGCAGCTTTTTTCCCTACACATTATAGATAGCTGCATAAGGAGACAGCCATCCTGTTCTCTCGTGTGAGCTGGTGATCTAGAACAGACTTTATTTTAATTTGTGCCAGTCAAATTTAATCTGTGCCAGTCACTGATTGACAACATTCTTATCGCTCAAAACTGGATGCCATTCAAAATTCTACTTCTTTGAACAAGGATTAATGGAGCATTCCATTGGTTAGATGACAGCTTTTGGCTTCAGTGAAATCAAGTAATTTACTATTTTTCTATTATCACTTTCTTTTTTGGGTAAATATTCCTTTTTATGTTTTTCTTCACTGTTATATCTTCTTAACCATTTCCATTTTCCACATACAATGGTATCAATACTTAGCATTTATATGCCATATTCCATCTCACAAACATTTGATTTTTACTCCATTAACCTAATTAAACTAAGGAACTATTTATTGACATTTAGCTAAAAGGAGGATGGCCAGTTGCCTGTGACAGTGCTATAATATGAATCTGTGCTATAGACACTTGCACATACCATTGTTCTCACTTCCAGACCCATAGTGGAAATTTCAGTTCTTTCTGAACAACTGCTGGTTCTAAGCCCCAGAATTTGAGCCTACTCATTGCTTGACCTTACATTTTGTTATATTTCTAAGCTATTCTTTCCTTCAGCTTTTGTGTATGTGCATATTTTAAAAGCTCGAGCTGATTTTCAAGAGCACTTAAGGGAAGTGTAATTTTGTGTGAAACTCCTAAGAGCTTTAGAGAAAGTGAATTATGTGGGTACATTTGACTGTGAACACCAGTCAGGTACAGCTGGTACTACATATGTGTAGAAACTGTGGGAGGAGAAGGGGTGCTGGCTGATAAGAGGTCTTTGCACATTCCATTTTGGTTTTATTTTGGGCTAGCTTTTCTCCCTCTCTCTCTCTTTCTCTTTAATTTTTACAGACCTAGATAGCTGACGAATTGTATCTATAATGGAAGAGTGAGGGGTGTCATTTGTGAAAAGATCAAGAAATAATGTTTAGGGAACATGTGCCTAGTGTATGAGGGTGCTGATCATTTTGAGAGTAATATTGCCATGCGATGAAATGTTTAAGAAAAAAATCAATATCTTTTCTTTATATATTGTGTAAAGGAGACATTCAAAACACAGCAGGAGGGATAAGATTTTATATTGTAGAACACAGAATGGCAGATGGAAGCTGAGTTTCTATGGGCAGAACAGATAAAGAAAGATAAAGTCACCTACAGTAGAAGGGTCAGACAAACGATAATTACATTGTTTAATAAATGGCAATGTTGGGTTTGGGGATGGACAAGGCATACAGAGAAATCTGGGCCTTGCCCCAAGGAGCTTACAGTCTACATAGACAGACTAGTAAACATATAAACACACTGGGACATCCAACCAGCAGTGCTTTCTTAGGCTTGGTCTACAATACAAAGTTAAATTACGCAAGACAGCTTAGGTTGACCTAGCTGTGCAAGTGTCTACCCTTAAATCGGTCTCCCACAGCTGTAAGCGCTTCACTATGCCAACATAGTAACACCAGCTCCCCGAGTGGCGTAGAGCCAAGGTCAGTGTACATAGGTCAACACAGTGCATGCGTAGATCCTAACTGTCCCCCAAAAGCTGTCCCCCAATGTCCCACACTCCCCATTGTGAACTCCACTACCCACAGGTCACAGATATGAGAAGCCCTCTCTCTCCTTTAAAGCCCTGCAAATTTTTGAAATTCGTTTTCCTCATTGCCTGGCACGGTGAGCACAACTAGCAGCTCCGTTGTTGACTGCAACTGCCCAGCTGACCCTGCTGGCTACATGCTCCAGATGTACTGCTGCCTGGAGTAGACAAGAGATATTGGATTGACTGGGCCTGTGGGGAGAAGTGACTGTACAGGCACAGCTCTGAACCAGTCATAGAAACATTAACATCTATGAGTAGATTGCTCAGGGGATGCAGGAGAAGCGCTATGAAAGGGACAAGCAGCAGTGCCATGTGAAAAGCCAAGAAGCTGCAGCCAGGGCTGGATCCAGGCACCAGCTTATCAAGCAGATGCTTGGGGCAGCAACTCTGGAGCGGGGCAGCACTTTCAGGTATTGGGTGGCAATTCGGTGGAGGGTCCCTCACTCCCCTTCGGATCACAATCAGATCACGATCAAGGTTTTGGGGTTTTTTTGGGTGCTTGGGGTGGCAAAACCCCTGGAGCCGGCCCTGGCTACAGCAGGCATAGCAGAACCAGGGAGGCCACCAATCGATCCAGTGCCAAGCTGCAGACTTGCTGCTTTACAAAGAGCTGCATGCCATGCTCAGTGAAACCTTCTACTCCCCCCTCACCACACACACACCCCACCACAGCACAGTGGATACCTCCGAAAAGTCCAAGTCACAAACGCCCAGTATGAACAGCAGGGAGGAGAAGGAGGTGGTGGACAAGGAAAAGGAGGAGGAGGAACAGGAGGAGGAGGGATAGCCTCTCCACAACATACATTACTCTGGCTCATTGTTAAAATTGTCTTTCAAAGACTACCTGAGCCATGTTAAGCTCTTCTAATAGCCATGGTATCTGGCTATTCAAATTCAGCAGACAGTGCTCAACCTCTGCCTTCCAACCTGACGGAAACTTTTTCCCCTTTGCTACATAGATATTATGCAGGACAGAGCAAGCAGCTATAACCATTGGGATATTTTTCTCACTGAGGTCCAATCTTGTGAGCAGACAAAGCCAGCAACCCTTCAAATGACCAAAGGCGCACACACTCATCATTCTGCACCTGCTGAGCTGATAGTTGAATAGTTCATTGGCGCCATCAAGATGGTTGGTGCATAACGCCATGAGCCATAGGAGCAAGGGGTAGGCTGGGTCCCCCAGAATCACTACTGGCACTTCAGAATTCCCAGAGGTAATGTTCTTGTAGCTTTCTGACCAGTCCAGTGTTCTTAAAAATGTGCACATCATTCACCTTCCCAGACCAGCCCACGTTGATATTGGTGAAGAGTTCCCAGTGATCCACTAGCACTTGCATTACCATAGAAAAGTAGCCCTTTCTGTTGATGTACTCCATGGCAAAGTGGTTTGGTGCTCAAATAGGGATATGCATGCCATGTATTGCTCTACTGCAGTTGAGAACCCCATTGCTTCAAAGCCATCCACTATGTCCTGCACATTGCTAAGAGTCACAGTACTGAGTAGCAGGTGGCGATTAACCGCCCTGCACACTTGCATGATAATGGCCCCTGCAGTGGATTTCCAAACTCCAAATTGGTTCCCAACTGACTAGTAACAATCTAGCGTTGCAAGATTCCACAGTGTGATCACCACTTGCTTCTCCACTGTTAGCACAACTCTCATTTTGGTGTCCCTGTACTCGATGGCTGGGGCAAGCTGAGGCCACAGATCCAGGATTGTTGCCTTGTGCATCTGAAAGTTCTGCAGCCACTGCTCATTATCCAAAACCTGCACTACAATGTGATCCCAGTAAGTGCTTGTTTCTCAGACCCAGAAGTGGTGCTCCAGCATCTGCAGCTGCTCCATGAACACCACCGCCAACTTTGAATTTGTTCTTGCTATGTCCCACAGCAATCTGTCCTCCAGGGAACGATCATGCTCCCCACTCATTTGGTTCTTCTTCCAGCTCTGCATATCCTGAAGGATCATGCAGCCTGTACTTCTCACGCTCATGACAACAGCAGAGAGCTGTGCAAGCTTCATGCTTCTGTCAGAGAAGGCAGACAGTGAGGAGAGCCTTGTAGGTTTGTAGGATTTTGAAAAAAGGCATGAAAATTATGGGATACAAATTAAATTATGGTCTGGAGACAGCTGCAAACTGGGAAGTTGACTCCAGTATCCCCTGCATAACTCATTTTGGCCCCACCCTTCATTGCGAAAACTTCTCAAAAGTCAGTACACTGGAGGGTGCTGAGTTGCACAGTAGGATGTCTACCCATGGTGCACTGCATTCTGCATCTACATATGCACTCTTAGTGAGTACATGTCCTAGTGAGTAAGCACACTGAGAACACAAGGAGCCAAGTATGTACATTCACAAGCAATGTACTAACTGCAGCATCAGTATGCCAACGTAACTTGAGTCAGCATAAGTTTGTAGAGTAAACGTATCCTTATTTAAAATCACCAAAGCCGTTGAGACAGCATTTTACTGAAATGAGCCCCAATCCTGCAACGTGCTTATCTGAGAGTAGCCCCATTGAAGTCAATGGGACAGCTCATAGTACATAGAGTTAAGCACATGCATAAGACTTGGCAGGATCAGGGCCAAGGATTAGCATGTGTGGGCCTTGTGAAAGAAGCGACTTTCAAGAGTGGATGTGAATGGAGAGAGAGGAGGGTTTTGGTAATTTGATGATGAGTTCTTTCTCTTGGGCTAATATTTTATTCATGCCAGCTCCCTTACACGTATCCTAGTCATTAAGCAGGTGCTCAATTCTGAAACAGCATGAAAGTAACAAAGTATATGGAGAAGAGGAATGTAAGGCACTGTTGCATATAGGCTCTACAGAGAACATAAAAATGAAGAACTGGAGAAGAAAATTCATATTGCAGTGAAAAGAGACTCTGTACTGATAGTAAAGTGTCCTCTTGCAACTCTGACTCACATGGTTTGCTGTCTCTCAAGTGTCAGGTAGGAAATATTTATTTTTTGTATCACACTAGCCTCTAGAGCGTCTCATCAGGATCAAAGCCCCTTTATATTAATCACTGTAGAAACACAGAGTGGCAAGACAGTCGCTGCCCTGGAGACCTCACAATCTAATTTAAGATGTGGTGCAACCATGGAAATAGCAAACAGGAGAAGGAACAGGGGATGCAGGACAAGGGAGACAGCAATAAAAACCTGTAACAGCAACAAGAAGATAGGACATGGGCTTCTTATATGAGAAAACAATAGACTCGGCCCATGTGGATCGGAGGCTTGAGGTCCTAACCACATATAGTCACATTGCTTATGTACTACCAGAAGGTGCTCAGATATGATAGTGACGAGCATAGTATAAAACTCATATTGAAGAGAAGAGAACCAGGTTCATGGAATTAGGTATTAAGCTAATGAATTGGAGCTAAATGTGTGTATGCCAGTGTCAACACTAATTTCTCACTCTGGCACTTTGAGTGGAGAAGGTGGGGGCTCACAAGGAGTCTAAAAATTAAACTCCCAAGGTTACAACTTTTCTCTGACCTTGGATTGGTAGATGCTGCCACCACCCAAGTGCAGAACCCCTTTGAGAGCCCAGGAAGGTGCACTTGGGAATTCCTTCCTGTGGGCTACCCTCAAGCCCTTTCACCCCCGCCTCTGGGGAAGAGCTGAGAAAGAAAAAGAAAAAAAGGAAATCAGCTGTTGCCACCAGCTAATTAAACAACATGTGTACAAACCTCTTAAGACACAACAATCCAATTCTGTTCTTAAAAAAGGTAAATATTATTAATAAAAAAGAAAGAAAATACATTTTGGAACTGAGGCTATTGCTAGATTTTAAAAGAGCAATTACAAGAATTAAGCTCCAAGAATAGCTTTCTTTAGTTCAGCTTAAAGGTTACAAGCAAAACAAAAGCACCTGGGGTTAGCATAGAGGAATCCACAAGCCATAAAGAAATAAAAAGAATAAACCTAACTGCATCTTCCTAGACATTTCCTGATCTACTTACATATCTGGGGTTTTAAATGAGTAGTTTCTAGGTATGATACTAATGATTTTTTCATATCTGGCCCAAGCTTCTTACAACATAGCTCTGGCCTGTCCCATCTCTCTGGGAGAACAACAACAGACAGACAAAAGGGGAGTCATTTTTCAATTTTAAAAAGTTCTAGCCTTCTCATTGGCTCTTTTGGCCAGGTGCCCACTCACTTCCTTTTACCTATGCATAGCAGTGAGACTTTTTAACCCTTTACAAGTAGAGCAATTAGAGAACAGCTACTAAGAGGGATTTTATAGCTACTGGTTGGCTAGTTGTCCATAAAAGGGAGCTCCCCCCCCACTTCATTTATCACAGCCAGCTAGCCACTGGAAGGTTAGAAGCCTGAAGGCATCCTAACAAATGCAGTGTACATATAAGAGGAAAATATTAAGGATGGTGCTGTATCAGCAGAAGGTTAAACAACAGACACAGATTGCCTCTCTATTTCAGACAACCACCAGCAGCAAAAATGCTACAGTACACCCTTTAATTCTTCACTTACAGAACAGTTAATATAGAGACCAAGGGTATGTTTATGCTACCATCATTGAATCTGATTGTAGCTCTTATAGACATACCTGAGCTAGTTTTAATTTAGCTAGTTCAGGTACTGGAGCAGTGCAGCCACGGCAACATGGACATTAGCATGAGCTAGCCCCAAAAGTAATTACCCAGGGTTATACATCCCACACTGAAACCATGCTGTCGTGGCTTCACTGCAACTGGTTTCTGAGCTAGCTAGATTAAAATTAGCTTGGGTATGTCTACATGGGCTGCAATCATACCCCATGACTGCAATGTAGACGTACTCTAATTTACCGTGGCAGAGGAGAAAAGTATTCAAAGGGAAAAAAGTGGAGTGAAACTTATAACTTAGACAGAATGGACTTGACTCAAATGAGCCATAGGTCTCATTCCATCCTCAAATTTGATATACAACCCCCTGAGCAAAGTGACATCTCACTTTTGAAGATGAATCATTGATTTCAGTGACTCCTATTTCCTTCCAAATGAAAGCCTCCCATGAAGACATGATTCTTTGCTTATTCCAACAAGTTTACATCTGAAATTCCAGTGACATTCATGATTTTAGTCATCCCATTTCTTTCCACTGCTCATTTCCTTAAGCCAAAGCAATGTATTCTTGTTCACAGTCTGTTAATGGGTCATGCCGGGCTTATGAAACCTTTGGTGTCTCTTCTTATGCAAATTTATTTCCATGTTAAATTAATATACTTTCTGTGTGAGGTTCAAGTTGCTCTTTTAGAAATGTGTTAGCTTGTCTTAAGATGCTGTGCAATCTGGCTAGGTAATATGTCATTTTCAGCCTGCTGTCTTTTTAGCTTCATTCTGTTAAACAGTTCTTCAGTGAAGATGGATTTGCTTAGGTTGTATATTTATTCATAGAGGTTAATAAGATGTTATACAGGTTTAAACAAACTTAGCATAGTGATAGCTTTTTTTGCAGGATGTAAATGTGCATTTAATTACAGTAACTCATTCTTGTAAATGTAAAGTGTCATCATGTTGGATCTCTTAAGTCCAAAAACATTGGCAAAGAGCAGCCAAGTATTCTAACTAAATCAGCATCTGTGCAAGGAAAAAATATTTAGGTTTGTAATGCCACAAAGGAGATCATGACAACTTATTGGACTGAAAAGGCAATAGGTCACACATTTATTTGATCTGTAAAACTCTGGCTCAATTTATTGTCTCCTAGTGCCGTTGCATAGGGCCAGTTTCTCTGGCGCACAGCAGCTGCTGTATCTCATTGCTAGTGTTAACTGGCCCTACAGCCAGCCAGAGTAGGATTAGTCCAGCATAAGGTGATCCTCCAGTGGCATCACCCCCCCTTTTGTCAGCTGGTGTAGCTGGGAAACAGGAGCATCGCCAGAGGAAATGAGGCAGCAGGGATCAAGGCTGGGATGCCCCTATGATACATGGATTCCCATCTGCAGTTTTGGCTCTTCAGACTCCTCCTTTGCTGACTGATGTAAGTTAAACCATCTCTAGACCTCTGCTAGCACAGCAGAAGGGGAGTAGCCCTGCACAGAGCTGCAGCAGGTCGGGGAATACCAAAGGAGTGTTTTAGAGTGCCTTTGTACACATGTACTGACCTGTACTCAGTGCACATCATCTGGACCCTAAGATGTGACCCAGTTTGATGGGAGAGTTGGTATCATGGGCACAGAAGACAAAACAGACACTTCCTCCATGCCCAAACCTGCTGTGGTCCAATGGGGCTAGTGAGATCACTATCCCTGACTCGGTGTGTCGGGGCAACCAATTAACCTGTAAGGAATGGCCAGTCTCAGAACATTGTCCATTCTTTCCCAGTAACACAAGCATCCAGGCTGCTTGGCTAGTCCTTCTGGTTCATCCAATTGTCCAGACTGTCTGTGGCAATATCAGTCCAGCAATCTGGGCAAAGTGAGCATCCTGGAGGGATGGCAGAGGACAGCCTTATCAGTACCTAATTATCAAAATATGCTTCTGTTTTCTTGGCCTGATTAATGTGGAAGACACTGTGTGCTGGAAATTCACTCTGTGCAATTCTATTGTGGTGGACAAGCCCATCTATCAGAGGTAACACACACATACTTGGACAAGTAATTATCCTGAAAAACTGCAGTGCAGTTTATCACCAAGTCCTGTTACGCTCCAAGGCTCTGGAGCCATCCTTTTCAGTGTAGCATCACACCAAAGTGAGACCAGAGTATATTTGACTTCCTGACATTTCTGTTTTTGTATACTGTTAAAAAGTTGACAGTGGCAAAAACTTATTTTACAGCTCAGAACTAATTTTTCAGCTAGCAGATGCTTCTGTAAGAGAAGATTATTTATTTCCTAGGACATTAACCATGTCTCCTAGTTCAGTGGGTCCACAGGCTATGTCTCAGCAGTCTGTGAAAGGTTGTCATTACCATAGAACAGTGGTTTTCAACCAGTGGTCCACAGACCCCTGGAGGTCCACAGACTGTCTGAGATTTCCAACTCCATTCAAAAATTTTAGGGCTCTGCAAATGAAAAAAGGTTGAAAACTGCTGTCCTAGTTCAATCACTGTGACTGGAGTCCCAGGGGAGCCAACTGAGGTCACTCAATTAGGGTGAACTATAAAGAATGGGGCAGACAATCTCCAAAATTGGTGAATATGCCAATACTTAGATTTACCAAGCCAGCTCAAAACAGCTTCTATAATACCTCATTGGTTACCCAGAAGTTAACAACCCAGTTCCTCTGATGTAGCACAGCCTTAGGCCTCCATCCAGACACCCAAACCAAATATGATAAGTGTCATAAATATAAAGGGAAGGGTAACAACCTTTATGTATTCAGGAGCATAAAATCCCTGCTGGCTGGATGTACTGAGGGTGTTAAGAAGCTCAAATAACGTGGTTGGTACCTGACCAAAAGGACCAAAAAGGAAAGAATATACTTTCAAATCTGGGGTGGGGGTTGTTTATGCTCTTTGTTTGTTCTTTCTCTGGAGAGAGACCAGGCAGGTAAAACGTCTACTGAAAACATACCTGAAATGATACATCTAAAATTACAGAAATTGTAAGTAAAGCAAGGAAATGAGTTAGATTATCTTTTGTTTTAGCTTGTGATTTTTTTCCTGTGCTAAGAGGGAGTTTTAGTCATGTAACTTTGAAGCTAAGCCTAGAGGGGAGTCCTCTGTGTTTAAATCTTATTACCCTGTAAAGTTATCTTCCATACTGATTTTGCAGGTGTGATTCTTTTACTTTTTATTTAAATAAAGTTCTTCCTTTAAGAACTTGTTTGATTTTCAGTGTCCTAGAGACAAAGGGTCTGGTTGGTACTCATATTATTCTCAAGCCTCCCCAGGAAAGGGGGTGAAGGGGCTTGGAGGAATATTTTGGGGGAACAGGGACTCCAATTGACGCTTTTCCTGAATTTTTGTGTAAATCACTTGGTGGTGGCAGCAAAATACCATCCAAGGACAAACAAAGGAATTGTGCATTGGAGAAGTTTTAACCTAAACTGGTGGAATATAAGCTTAGGAGGTCTTTCATGTGGGTCCCCATAACTGTACCCCAGAGTTCAGAGTGGGGAGGGAACCCTGACAATTAGGATTACTGAAAATCTTATTCATCATATAAAAGTGTTCTACCAATCCCAAAGGATCGGACACATTACCTCCCAGCTTAATGAATATTCCAGATCTTACCCAAATACTTGCTTACACCCAATTCTTATTAACTAAACTAAAATTTATTAATAAAGAAAAGAGAGAGAGTACTGGTTAAAAGATCAGTATACATACAGATGTGAGTACAATTCTTGAGATTCAGATTCATAGCAGAGATGGTGAGTTTTGAAGTTGCATCTTAGGACTGGGATCTCAGCCCTACGACTTAAGCTTCCCCTGCATGAAGCATTAAGCAGATCTGATATAAAAAGGATTGGGACTCATGCCCTTTTTATAGAGTTTCAGGTCTTCTTTGACAGGTTGGAGTCCTTCAGCAAACAATAGGCAATTATGGAGACTTATTTCCTAATCACCACTGGTAATTAGTTAAACAAATTAACATAGGGCAATTTATTTATCAGGCAGTCTATCACAAACTTCAAAGCGACATACAGACAATGACATTATTGCACCCAAGATTCATCTAAATATTAATACTCCCTTTTGATCTCTGAATTAATAGCTATAGTGACACACAGGAACCATCTGTTTACATGGTTAATCATTAAACAAGATATAAGTAAACACATACAATTAGTGATCACCTTGAATTTCTAACAATATAGGTTTGCATTTCAAAGTTCTAGCCTATCTACCATGGAATGGCCCTAATTAGCATTTGCATACTCTTTTAACATGTCTCTAATGGTTGACTTTGGGTTATTTAGCCTGCAAGCTGCTTTCTGGCCATGTGTCATACTTTGTATAAGATTCCCTGCAATTATACAACAGAGGTAGCAACAATGGTTTACATGGTCACATTTTAATCAGATAATGTCACAATCACACTTTGAATTCACAACTAGAGTGTGATGTCTAGCTATCTTAGTTCTCTAATATTCAGCAATAAATAGCTTTGACAGGAGAGGCAGGCAGGCATTGGCTCAGGAAGTCTGGGCAGCTGGATTGACTGGCTAAGCCAGAAGGTCACCCAGATTTTTTTTTTCGGGGGCGGGGGGTGTGATGGGCTAGGACTGATCTATTAAGACTAGCCAAAATCTATTACTCTCACATGGCTTTGTTGGGGGCTGCAGTTGACTTGTTTAAAAAAACTTGTCCCGAGTCCAGATGTCTGTAAGGGCTGTTAAGCCAATAAGACTTACAAGGATGGTAGAGTTAGTCTCATAGGTGCAAAGGACATAAATAATAGCTTCCCCAATTCAATGGGACCAGCATGCTATTCCCACAGCCCTTACAGACATCTGGACTCGGGACAAGTTTTTTTAAACAAGTCAACTGCAGTAAGTTGGCCCTAGAACTACACATTTCTCTAAAAACAGTGGCTTAAATCCATTTTTCTTCTATTTTTTAGAACAGGGTGGGATGGTGTGTTAGTAGGAAATAGGACTAAAAAACACACGGCAGCCATGATTTCATGGCAAATCAAGCCTTCGACACCATGGATTCTGCTTGACTCTGTCCTCACAACCCTTTTCACTGCTGCCATTAGCCAGCCATGCCACAGTTGCGCTCTGTGATCCCTGTGAGAGTTGACATGGCTAGTCATTGCTGAGCCCAAAGTGCAGTTATGGCTACTTTAGGCAGGATTAATTTGCCACAGCTTTTGCTGTAGAAAATATGAAGTTTTACTAGAGGAAAGAAAAGAAATTCCCTTTTTCTCACCCTGCCATCTCCTTGCCCATCCTCTTTTTTTTGTGCCACACAGATCTTTTGCAGAGGGAACAAAGGTGGCTGCACAGAAAAGCAGACACTTCCACACAGTGATCTTTCTCCTCTGCATGATTCTACAGCAGCTTGTTCCTGCTGCTGCAAGCAGGGACCTTTGTACACCTGAAGAGCTATGTATGAAGGGGTGTCCACCCCACACAAGTCTGATTGGAGTTAAGGTGGCTGGGTAGGCCAATTAGCTGGGAAGAGGGAGGAGTCTTTGGGGCTGCTGAGAAAGGCTGCAAGAAAGCATCAGTCACTCCCTGGGAAGAGGGTGTTTGGAGCTGGTAGACCCAGAGAGAGAAAGGGAACCAGAGAGTGGTAGGAAGTAGGCCAGGGAAGGACCAGTGAGAGAAGAGAGAGAGAAATCCCAGAACTGCTAAGTTGAAGGTCCCTGGACTGGAACCCAGAGAGGAGGGTGGAGCTGGGTTCCTCTACCAGCCACCAAGGGCATGGCATAAAACTGAGGTAGTGAATGGGAAGACTGCCTAGGACTGCTGATGCACTGTACCCCAGAAAGGGGACTGCTGAGTGACCTAGCCGGAGGGCTAAGTCATGACGGAGATACTGAGGGCTGTGGAGACAGAGGAGCTGCAGACCAGAGGGTGTAACCATGCCTTAGTGGGTCAGAACTAAGGATGCCACACTCAGGACAAACTGCTGAGAACTAGGGCAAACACAACCCAAAACTGGTGGTTATTCTTTTATAAGAGATACCAAACCAGGCCCAGCCACAAAAGTAAACTCCTGTTTCACCACACTGGCTAACAAGAGAACATACATGCAGTTTCCTCAGGCATTCCAGTTCTTATATCACCACCAAAAACATTGGATTCAGAAATGAGTGATTCTTTACAATCAGCCTCATCAATTAATAGGTTCTTCTGATATAAAAGGACCAGCCACACACCCATGTTAATATATAACTTACCCAAAAATCATGCTGATGCCAATCCTTTAGTATCTAAAATCTAAAGGTTTATTTAAAAAAAGAAAGAAAGAAAGAAAGAAAGAAAGATGAGAGTTAAAATTGGTTAAAGGAATCAATTACATACAGTAATGGCAAAGTTCTTGGTTCAAGCTTGTAGCAGCGATGGAATAAACTGCTGGTTTAAGTCAAGTCTCTGGAGTATATCCAGAGTGGGTCATTCAGTCCTTTGTTCAGAGCTTCAGTTTGTAGCAAGGTTCCTCCAGAGGTAAGAAGCAGGATTGAAGACAAAATGGAGGTGTTTCCAGGGCCTTTTATAGCTTTTGCCATATGGAGGGCATTCCATAGTTCTTACTGCAGAAGATTACAGCAACAAGATGGAGTTTGGAGTCACATGGGCAAGTTCCATGTCCAGGCATTTCACCTAGTCACAGCAGGAAATTTCATTAAATGTAGATGAGTATTTCCCATAGTCTATTGTAAGTTAAACATTCTTTTGATGGGCCACTCAATCGAATATTCCCTGCACGATGTGCTGGCTAATTATTTTGTGGGCATTACCCAAGGAGCAAACATTTGAAATCCAAGTATAGAGCCAATACTTATAACTTCAAAAACAAAAATGATACCTGCATACACATAGCATAGTCATAACAAGCAAATCATAACCTTTTCATAGACAACTCTCTTGACAACCTTTGTACAAGATTTGCTGCAAATATATAGCAGTGGTTGCAACAATGATCTATCTGGCTATATTGTAATCAGATAATGTCACATAGGGACGTTGGCCTCTTGAGCTAATCCCCAGAGTGACCAACCAATGAGGAGGAGCCAGCCTAGTGGCGAGTGGAGCACTCTGACACACAGTCTGATAGAACAGTGTATTTTTCAACTTGTTGGCTTGAGTCACATCCGTCCGTTATTTAATTGTTGGCTTTTGTATGTAAACTGCATGATATCAGAAGAAGAAATTAGATCTTGTGTACAGATTTTTAGATGGCTCACTAGTCACATCACCCAAGAATCCTTGATCACATATTTTAACAAGACAACTTTTATTCCACTGAACCTGAAGAATTACTACAGAGTTGGATTGCTTTTCAAGAGCCCAAAGAATACCAAAAAGTAGTTTGAGCATTTATATTATGGTGCTGAGTTTCTGCGCTTAGGTCCCAATTCTATAAAATGCCAAGCACCACAGTTTCCATCAAAAACAAAGAGAGTTGAGAGTGCTCAATGGACAGTAAATATCTCATAGGAGGCACTCAGTATCTTGCAGAATCAACCACCTGGATTGCTTTTTTTCACCTTACTAGTACAACAGACACTTGTTTGCAGCAGCACCTTGTAGGAGCAACCACCGCTTACAAGCAACATTTTCTTTGGGAACCCTTTCCCTACCGTGGACTGTCCACTCAGTAACAGCAACATTGCCACCGAATAAAACTAACATTTGTGATGTCACATCCTCCACTTACTTACATCATTTTTTGGTGTCAAAAACAGACAAAATGCCAAGAAGTCTCTCACTGAAAGAAAAAGTACAGATCATCCAAAATTGTCAAACTCCAGGACCTACTCAAACCAAGTTGCAGTCAAGTAGGAGTTGCATGGTTTGGCTGTATGCAGAATGTCGAAGCAGAAGGATAAGCTTTTGGCTAAATACAAAGATGAACAGTGGAACAGCTGCCAGGCTGTCTTCATATGGTTAAACAAGAATAGGACACAAGGACCACTGCTTGCTGGATCCACAATGAAGGAAAAAGCCCTTCAACTTGCTGCTTCACTTGGATTGAAAGATTTTAAGGCAAGTAATGGTTAGTTTACCAGATGGAAGAAACACTTTAGTGTCACTTTCAAAAAAGAACATGGTGAAAAATAGTCAGCGGACAGAGCAGCTGCTGAGCAGTGGCAGTGCAAAACACTTCCTCACATTCTGGAAAAGTTTTCCCCAGCTGACATCTACAATGCTGATGAATTAGGACTTTATCTAAAAGGGCTCTGTGACAGAGGGCATGTAGAAAAAAATGAAAATCTAGAAGGAGGGAAAGTTTTAAAGGACAGAGTGACTGTGCTCATCTGTGCCAACATGGATGGGAGTGACAAACACACATTGTTCATGATTGGGAAGTCAAAATGACCCTGATGCTTTCTGAAGGATTTCAGGAAACTTCCCCTCAATTATGTCAGTTCAGCGAATGCCTGGGTGAGATTTCCATCAACTGGCTGAAAAAGTGGGATTGTCAGCTTTGCTCGCAGAGCCGTAAAATATATCTCTTCCTGGATAACTGCTCCGCACACTCCCAAAGCAGGCTGTTTTTGATCAGACGACACTCCCCATAACAGCAACATCTGCTTAGGAGCAACATAGCAAAAGGGCACTGATATGTTCCTACTAATGAGCATCTATTGTATTTACTAGTGACCTGAAGGACTCTTAACAACATTCTGCAATGACTGCCTTAGCTGGCTGCTCTAAATCTAGCAGCTTAGGAGGAGTGAGCATGGGTACAGGCATAGTAGAATCACCGGATGAGCAGGGTTTAACCAAAGATTAGTTTACCTCCTGGCAAGGCCTCTGACATTTGAGCAGGTTTTTTTACTTCTGTTTAGTTTAGGCTGGGAAGTGGGCAAGAGCAGAAAAAAATATTGTTAATGGCGACACAAATGTACTCTACTGGAAGGAAAGAGCTCTCTGAAAGCTGTGAAAGTCGGCCAAGGTTTTGCATGCAAGTTCCTCACACATACAAATGTCCTTTTCACTGGGAGTTCCTCTACACATTTATCTAACAGTGTAAAACCCAATGTAAAAATAAAAATCAGGCACAATCTGTGAAGAAATTAGTGCCTTTATAAAATTTTTATGTATTTCAGAAAATTGGCCACTTTCAGTAGGCACTCTCTTTAATATTTAATGAAAAGCTTCCCACTCCATTGGCCAGAGCATAAGTCTTTCTTTTACTTGGAAGGACATTGTTTTAATCTAATTGTAGCATTTTAAGATGATAAAAGTTATCAGATTAATTTAATATTGTTGGGTTGCTCAGAAACACTACTTAGCACCTCTGCCATCTGACTATTTAGTAGAACGTTGTATAAAAGGCGGTTCATTGTGTTTTGAAACATGAAAAATTTCTTAGTTGAAGATTCATGGGTGTGGGAAATTATTTGAAGTAGTCACAACAAGAAACTGAAGGAACAGCACAGGCATAATTAAATGCACTTGTGTATTCTACACTGCCATAATTGAGACAAGTGTTACTGTAGTCATATTGGACCCAGGATATTAGAGAGACAAGGTGGCTGAGGTAATATCTTTTAACACATATTTCAAGGGACCATTCAAGTTGGGCCAGTTAACTGGCACTTCTCCTGGAATGTTCCTTTAAAATATGTGCTAACTACTTATGCTAAACAATGTGCTCCACCTTGTATTTAGCTGTGGCATATAGCTGTGTAAGCTCAAAAGCTTGTCTCTCTCACCATCAGAAGTTGGTCCAATAAAAGATATTACCTCACCCACTTTGTCTTCCTATTGAGGCAAGTCAGGTAATCACTCAGTTTGCAGCATAGACTGCATGTAGGAGAACATAATTTCTCTCTGCTGGGTGCTGTTATGATCAGTATTCATGATTTAAAATCAGCATAAGCTTTATGGTACACTCCATCCAAGGAGAAGCATAAAGTTATTAGTAGTGGAGTTGTGATCTGAAGAACAGCTCAAGGACAGAGGGCAATGGGCACCCAGATATCTGGGAATGAATTGCAACTGACTTAACCAGTTAATGTGTACCTCAGTTCTTTATAGTCATGAAATGTATGTGATAAGCCTCATCAAGGTGCAAGTGAAAAGCTCGTGACTCACTGGTTATTAATATCATCCTGTAAATGTAGATGCAAGCAACTGATGCAAAGTTAAGTACATAAACTGAAATTATAATTCTTAAAATGTGTTTGAAAGCCAAGCAGGAGTTACACCACCTTAGACAAAGGAATGCAGTTCTCCTACCCCAGAGTTACTTCAAAATTACTTTGAAAGACAACGAGAATGTATTTACATATCGCATAAACAGAATAATTTGCATTTTAGCAGACAAGCCCAGTGTGGGAAGAAGCAGCAGTACACTTCCTTCAAGACAGACTCCATGTTGCCTACCCTTACAGCAGGAAATTTACTTTTATCTGGAGTTGTCCTTCAGAAGAATCCATTTAAAAAGACTCAATGGACTATAAAAGAGGGGGGTACAGAATCCCAAATTATCTATCTTTCACCTAAGAAGACAAAGGTACCAGGCCTTTGACTTTAGGGGATAGATCCTGACCCAGGAGATCTGTCAGCCACCTTGAGGGAAATGTGGTGAGAATTTTACCTTGAACCAAGTCTAGCTTATTAAATTTTAGTTACAAGAAAGTGTTTTATATTTATTCCTCTAGTAACCATTTCTGACTTTAATCCTTATATTTGTACTCACTTAAAATCTATTTCTATGGAATGAAATCAACTTGTTTTATTTTTAATCCAAACCAACCCAGCGCTGGGTTTGAACTGAACTGTTTGGCAACTCCAGTTAAAGTAACACTGTTGGGTACTGACTCTTTAAAGGAGCAATGAACTTTAACCTTCCTCTGATTGTTCTAGGACAGGGCTGGATGTTTCAGAACACATGTTTGAGTGGAAATTCGGGGCTACGGAGAACGTGGGGTCACCTTACCAGGCTGGTGGCATCCAGTGGAAGTCTGTGGTATTACAGGTAGGCTCCAAAGCTTTGGAGCAGGGCTGCCCAATATATAACGTGCATGCTTGTTGCTGATTGTGAGCATCCTAGGCAGAGATCTACAATAGCAAACCTTTAAGGAACTCAAGTGTAAGAGTGACGACTCTTCACCAGTTGGTTTGCAACCTAGAACATAACAGGAGTATTTTAATATATATAATTTGTTAACCCCTAATTATATTTTTGTTCATGAAGTGCAGACAGTCTCTGTTTCAAATGGTTTATAAGCTAAGCAAATATGCAGGTGAGGTTATGTAATGTTAATAAAGTGGGAGTGACTCCCCATGCCTGCATTATACCTCCCCGTATTTCCAGTGTGAACTAGGTGCTTTCAGGAGCCTCAGACTGAACTGAGCACTCATGCAGTTATTAAAAAATGCTGTGCCTCCTCTTGTGACAAACCTAGCTTCTGGGAGCTTTAGAAAACATTACACTCAACTCAGCATTCCACTCCTGATTAAATCTGTCCCTCGTGGAGTCAGTATAGCTACTGACAGAAACACTCTTACCCTTTGCTAAAAAAAAAACACTATCATTAATGCCTCGGGACACCTGCCGCTCCTGCCTGGCTGCAGTGGAGGTCCCTATCATCCCACTATATCACAAATCATTAGCCATTCATTTTAGAAGGTGCCAGTTTGGGGATCCCCCACCCCTGCTGCTTTATTGCTGATCTGTTGGGAAGGTTGGAGTCGTCTCTTAAAATTTTAAACAGCAAAATTGTTAGCATACAGCAGATAAGTAGCACTTTACTGTAATATTTCTTAGAGGTGGAGGATGCATGAGCAGGCTCCAGTTGTTTATCAGGATATGTAATGGAGACTGCTCAGTCAGATCTCTCATCTCTATTTTCTTGTTAGTTTATTTTTAAAAAAGAACATGCCCAGGTCACAAAGAACATGATCTTAATGCTCAGAAGGAGAAATTAACTTTGTAGATGAATTGTCCAGCCCCTAGTCCAAATATTGTTTCACACAGGACACAAGAGGCGGTGAACTTAAAGTGACAGATCTACAGAACACTGATTTTCTTAAAGCAAATCTTGGTCACCCTTTCCACAGCCTCCCAATTACCTGAATGCAAAGGATCCCAGTTCTGTCTGACTGCCTAGGAGAGGTGACAGATGCATGGAACCAGTGCAGGAGTTTGCACTCTCTGAATATGTCTTACCCAGCAATAAAATCCCAGGGTTAATAGAACTCAAGTTAGCATAGGGCTTGAGCATCTCATTTGTAACCTGGTGTTAGGAATTGTTGAACCCTGGGTCCCAACCTGAACATCTACACTGCACTATGAAGGCCTGAGCCTATCCACCCATATCCCAGACTTCCTAGTGCCCTCCCAAACTGTGGCCAGTCTAGACCTTTGTTTGTGCAGCAATGTGGGAAAATTTGACTGTCCACCAATTTTGACTGTCCAGAGGACAAAGAAAGTCAGCCCATGGGAATACTTTTGGTGGACTTCCAGAGCATGAGCCCAACAGAGCTATGTCTACACTGCAAAGCAATAGCTCTTGAACACTGGATCCTGGCTTAATTCAGGCTCAGACCCTCCACCCATGGGGTTCTGGAACCCTGGCTCCAAGCCCGGGGTTAGTGCATTTGTGTGTGGAAGTAATGGGGATTAGCTTGAGCCTGAGTTTGAATCCTGGGCTTACACTGCAATGTAGACATACCCTCTGTGTTCTTCAGAGCTGACCTCTACAGGGACAGCCACTGCAGCAGTCTTTGATGGATGAGGTAGGGCGAGGATGGTGGGGGCCATGACTATGTAGATCTTAGTCCAAATACCCAATTTCCATGCAGGAGGCTGCAGTAGCTGCAAGAGTCTTGAAGGGTGAGTACCTTTTCTTCAGCCCTATGGAATGTCCCTGTACTCAGCCTAATCACTGCAAGATTGGGCTCCTATAGTGTTCACACCTTGTATTATAACAAAGCACCAGTACAAAAATAAAACCTACAAAATAAAGCCATCCTGACCACTCTTTTCTCTGTTCCCTTCCCAGCTGCACAGATCCACTCCATTCCCTAATACACTGATTTAAAGAAACAGAGGTACTCTCCTTTGATCCCACTCTGAAAGCCCATGTTCAGCTCTATCAGTTTAAACTGCATTTTAACAAGATTGAAAATATGGCTCTTCCCATTGCAGTTCTCATGTTCACTCTGAGTGACAGGATTAAATACCTAAGAATAGCCCCTTCCAATGGCCAACAGCCTCTTCTTCACACTGATTTCAGCTGGCTACTTTGACACAGAAGCTGTCAACTGTGGAACCAGTTATGTGTTCAGTGTCAGCAGTAGCATTTTTTATGCAAGATTAACATGCAAATTGTCCAAAGGAGCAGACCTACAGACATTCTAGTCTGCTATCCTGAGTCTCTCAGGGGCTAAGAGATGTTTCAGAGACAGATGGAACTGCTGCAGTAATGCACTTAGCCAAATGTTCAGACATATATTATGGCAAGAAACACCTTCCTAAGCCTGGGGAAACTGATGATTAAAGGCAAAGTTTTCAAAGGAAACCACAGCTGCAGGAGGGTGGGGGAGGATCCATTAGTTCCTTCAAACCAGTTCACCACCTAACAATAAATGTCGACCCATAAAATTAGGTCCATAAAATGCAGACTCTTGCAGGGGACATAGGAGTCTTTTTTGCCAGCATACCCTTTGTATCTTCATTTGAAAAGCAGGCCTTGAGAGTGTACAGTAGCATATTACTAATGTGAACTTCAATAATAGAAGAAAATCATTCAGTAGTGTGCAAAACTTCAGCAAATAAATCACTTCAGCTCGTCTGCAAGGATAAGGAGACCACAGGCATGAAATATGCTTTGAGGTGGGCTGCGTTAACTGATATTAGGGAGTAGGCATTCCTAAGAAGGAGGGAGTGCTAGCTGAAAAGGTTTTCTTTCAATAGACCCAAACTTTGGCTGTATAAAACTGTCCTTTTGGTTAATTTAGTCACACACTAGGAAACTCTTGAAGCATTTACAACATTACCAACTTCAAGAGATCACAAATCATGAGTCGGAATCCCCACCCAACATCATGAGATTTTTAAAAAAGATTATATTGTGCTTTTTAGGTCAGTCTCTTGATTCCACAGGGTGTGTGCATGTGACCAGTTACGGTTGCCCACTGTTCTACATGTACTGGCTAAGGTGATTTTTGGCCCCGCCACAGGAGCTCTCACTCCCATTGTGGAGCTGTATGATTGGAGATGACCATTTATATCATTGTTGATACCACTGCTGCACAATGGCACTAAATTTGATACAAAATGTATCATGTAAGGTGTCAATGGAAAAGTTACAGTTTGTCAAGTGTGGCAAATTGCCGGTATTGTTCTCTGGGTCTCGCGCTTTCTCTTCTCTGGGGTAGGTTCAGGGCGATATTGCTTGCCTCTGAACCAGTTCTTAATCACTCCCCTAATGTCCTTGGAGGAGGGGAGTGGAGAGGGAGGGACCTGGGCCCGCCCTCTACTCCAGGTCCCAACCCAGGGGCCCTGGGGTTGTGGTGAACCACTTGACTAGCGTTTTCTTCCCCTGGGTTACTTCCCTCTC
>NC_133769.1:32435408-32453529 GCF_003597395.2 Chelonoidis abingdonii
AGTCAGGTGCTCTAATTGGCCACAGCTGTTCTAGTTAATCTAAAGCAAACCTTCCTCCCTTGGCAGGGAATAAGGCCCCCTGCTAACACTCTTATGCTCCCCTCTGGCCATGCTGTATCACACAAGCATAATTATCCTGGTTAAATCCAGGTATCGTATTTGTATCTACAGCTATGAATATTGGCTCTGTATTCGTACACCCACAAGGTAGCTGTTACATACCATCTAGCCAGCCTGGTGCTGATGAACCATTCAGTTGTGGATGGACCATTCCGGTGGTGATGGGCCATTAAGGGAAATCAGATTTTCAGTGAGTCTTCCTTTGGATGCCTCAGACAGCAAGGAGCCAATGGCCACCCCTGTGACTCAGCAAACATGCAAGGACATGTGATATGGACATGTGACCTCAGACTCCATCTTTCTAAGTAAATTTCCATACATAGAGGCTGTAGACTTTGTTTGGGACAGTAAATTTCAATGCACATGGCAGAGGATATAAAAGACACCCAAGACATCTCCATTTTGCCTCATTCCTGTTCCAATTCTCTGGACTGTGGATTTATAACTAAAAGGAGCATCTTGAATTATGGACTGAGGACCTTCCAATCTTTTGGAAGCTACCAGAAAGACTTTACAAGCCAGCAGTCTATTCCATCACTGCTATGATCCTGATCTATGGACACTGAAAATCACTTGTATATATATGATTCTTTAACCATTCAATAACTCTTATTTTATTAGTAAATCTTTAGTTAGTTTACTCACTATTGGCTGACAGCATGATATTTGTGTAAGATCTGAGATACATATTAAGGGGGTAAGAGTCTGAGCCTTTGGGACTGATAGAGCCTCACATATGGTGAATTGGGTTTTCAGTAACCTCTCACTATATTAGACCTGTTTGTCTGGATGTCAACCAAGGGCTGGAATGCCTAAAGGGGATTGTGTTTAGCTTCTTGTTAACCAGTGTGGTGCTACAGAAGCTTTTAAATACTGGACTGGTGAATCTAATTATAGAATAAGCCATCAGTTTTGGAGGTATTGTCTGCCCTGGTTCTTGCAGTCAGCCCTGCGTGTGGCAGTCTCGGTGTGGTTCATCCTGGGCATCCCCCTCACACTCACATCTGCCTGTCTTCTGTACAGCAATTAACCCTGTCCACCAGTCCCCTACTAGTTCTGTCCCCACCCAACCCTCCTCAGTTCAGCCCCACATCTCATTGATTCCCCCACTGCCCTCAGTTCACCTTCCCAGCTCTCACCCCATCTGCTCAGGACCCACCATCAATATAGCCCTCCCACCCTCCTCACTTCAGCCACCAGGCCATAGTTCAGCCCTCCCAGCCTCACCTCTGCTTCTCTTAGGGTCCCTCACCCTCCCCCAGCCTGGGACGGTGTGCAGTGAGGTCCCCTCTCCCACTTCCCAGGCTGGCTGGGGAGCAGCCACCCAAGGCTGACAGCCAGAGCACACACTTCCGGGTTCCCACTGTCCGCCATAGGCGGAGGGGACAGAGGAGACTGACAGATGGAGCTCCAGTTGCCATGGGCTTACAGCAGTTTCTAAGTAAAATTAAGCCTCACTCATGATCTTGGGGCAGAACTCTCAAATGTCAGGATTTTTTTTTTTTTCAGACATGGTTAAAAAAAGCTCCTGATAGTTCAGAGTTCTATCATGAGATCATGAGTGAGAGTTAATTTTACTTAGAAATTGCATCTCTCATGATAAATTCACAAGATTTGGCATGTCTGCATTTAGTTTAAATCTCTTGACTGCAGAAAGACTTTTGTTAGTTTGAGCTGGATCACACAAACCTTCCACACAGCAAGGACTACTGGTCCTACCTGTGGCTGGTCATACACACAGTTCTGATATAAATACACTATACTCTGAACTCTTTAGCCATGCCTGAGCCAGCTGAGAGTGCGAGCCTTCCTCCCAGTGAGATTTGTCTGAGTGAAGGCTGCAGGATTGGGCAGGAGGTCAGGAAGTCTCCAGAATGAAATCTTTCATAATTAAATGTGAAAGCAGTTGATCACAGCAATAATGTATTAAGCAGAGACTATTGCACGAAGCCTTCTGTAATATATACTGTCCATCTGTTCATATTTTTTAAATAATTGTTTTACTTACAATTCAACTGAATCCTGCTTCTTTCCCAACTGCCCACTGGTTTGTTATTATATAGTTGTTTGAAAATGCTGGGCCACTAGTGATGATTTAAAGAAAGGAAAAAGAAAGTCTTGCTTTGTAGATAAAAGACGGAGTGGATTGTAATAAACAGATATAAGAAAAATAGTACTAGGTCAAATCTTGAATGTGCCCTGCTCAGCAATGTCCCTTTTAAGGCATGTGAAGTACATTTCCATATTGTTTTTTCCATTTTCCTTTACTTACAATAGCCTCTCAGAAATGGGAAGAAAATATTTCTTTTGCTAACACTTTGTCTTCTTCTTGCAATACTTTATCATACATTTCTCATAGAGACCGACTTCAGTTGTTGGCTTACCCTGTTTGCCAACACTCACCACACTATTAGCATAGCAAAAAGAAGAAAAAAAAGAAAAGCACTGGTGAACAGCTCTTTGCTGGACGTCCCAATAGCAGCAAAGCAAAACAATAGTATAGGTCCTACATAAAGACTGAGGGCTTGACTCACCATTTTTTCATAATCATTTACTCTTCTATAAAATGAGCTTAATCCTTAGCTCCTAATCTGACTGCTCTATGCTACCTCAACCGGACAAGACAGCATTAAAGGGACAAGCCAAGTTTCCTCTGACACAGGGCAACCCTCGAAACACTGGCAAAATGCCACTCGCTCCCCATTCTGTCTACATAGGCAGCTCCTTGGGGACAGGGAGGAGACATGCCAGAGGCTGGAAGGATCACGCACAGCACAAGGCACTCCTCTCAATCCTCAGACAGCCTATGGGACCGCAGTGGTTAGCATAATTTAGAACAGCCCTTAGGTTACTCTAAAATATGTAGTGTCCATTTTGACCCCCAGCCAACCCAGGAATGGGAAAGAGGAAAGAGGCTTAGAGCCACCTTCCCTGCTACTTTCCTCAATTGCTCTAGATGTAAATTGAGCTAGATAGGTATGAAGTGGATGTAAAATGCTACCAGATCAGGAGAGAAGCATTTACATCAGCTTTGCCCTCTATTTATAAAGAGGTAGATTATCACACAAAGTAACACAATGGCAAGGAATTGAAAGGTGAATATTTTGTTTAGTTTCTTGGGGACACCGGGTTTTTTCTTTCAAAGATATACGATGAAAGATGGGGAGAGGACTGGGTACTGAGAGGGTTAATTAAGACAAAAAATGTCAGGTTCCAGACATTTAATCTCCTTATGATCCCAAAGTGCCTCTCTATCTTCTTTTCTTAAATCTTGTTTGCTATTTAATAGTTACTTACTGTAATTGTACACTATATCTGTAAACCAATTTAGTTAAACTATCTAATCCTATTAAACGGAACTTCAGACTTTTTTTAAAAAATTAATATTTAGCAATGTAACATATATAATAGGACCTCCAGGATAATAGATACCAGTTGCTAACTTAGCCCACCTTAAATGTCTGCCTCTTCTTTTCAAACATTTTCTGTCTAGCCCTGCTGTTTTCCTGAAGCCAGGGAGAAAGATAATAAATAAAATGTTCACTGTGTGATCTCCATTTTTAGCTAGCAGCTATTGCTCTGACACAAAGGGATCATACCAACTTTGTAGGAGGACATCCCAGAAAGCCATGCATGTGACTAACAGTAGCAAATGCACTCTCTCCCTCAACTTTGTAGAGCACAGAATTTATGTAAGCATTCACATAGAATTCTAAGTGATTAATTTGCATGCAAACTCTATCTGCTTCTTACTGTGCTACTTGAGTTAGTCATAAAAAAATGTGCTGAATATTTGCTCCCTTGTCATAGGTACTTTGTCTACATATAAACTGTTCAAATTTTTACCAAAAAGAAATTCTTATCTACTGTGTACTTTTCAAGACAAATCTAGCAGAACTGCACTGATTCTCTCTGGTTCTTTAGAATAAAGCTCAGTTTGACCAATATTGCTCTTATGCACAGAAGAATTTGCTAAATGTTTTTGCAGTATTTAACCAGCTCTGGACTCTAAATTAGTCAGACTATGAGGTACAGACTTCATGTTACAGAAGAAAGTCTAAACTTGAACCAGTGCAGATATTTGTTACCTTTTTTCATACAAAAAAAAAATGTTCCTTTTTATATAGGCTTTGCAAAAGAGGTAAGGGGTGGGTGGTGTGTGTATATGTGTGTGTGCATGCATGTGTGCGTTCATGCATGTACCGGGATTTGAATAGGAAGGTTCTGCACCAGGAGGAGGATGGAGAGAGTTTTGAGGGCTAAGACAGGAGGCACAAAGAGGACTGTGAAGAGTGTTAAGAAGTCATGCTAGAATTGTAATAGAACTTAACAGAACCCAGTGGGATGTGCTGGCATGAGAAGACCCTCTCATTCTGACAACTCTTTAGTCATAGACTCTTGCCTTTTTTCTCTGGGTCCCTCCCACACCTCTGTGGTAGACAGTGGGAAGAGCAGCAGCATAGGTGAGACACCAAGACCTGCGCTCTTTCTAGGACCTGCTCCCCATCTTCACGAGCCTCTCCCTCATGAAGTCTCCCTCTTTGTCCTCATGGAAGTTGAACAAAGAACCCCATTCATGGGTAAATCTCTGGGGGGAAATGAGACTGAAGAGAGAGGTGGACAGCCCCCGAGTGGTGGAAAAGCCCTGAAGACATTCCCACTGCCCCTGACAGGATGAATGGAGGCTGAGAGCTGCTCAACTGCCCCAGAAGCAGTGGGTGGGAAGGAGAAGGGGGAATGTAAAGTTGATCAACAACCATTGATAAAAGCATTAGGGGGTGAGCTGAGAGGTACTCAACAGTTCTCTCTGGTGCAGTGAGTAAGGGGGACTGTTCACATGGCTGGGGGGTTGCAGGGCTGAGTCTTTTGTTAGTCTGTGCCAAGCTCTTTGCAGATTAGAAGTGCTGTTTCTTGTTTACTATTTGCTCTAGTCTGCAGTACATTCACCAAATTAAGTTTGCTTGATTTCCATTTACTAAACACAGATTTTTTTAACAATATTAAAACTAGATCTCAGAAATAACATATAATCATTTTATAAACAAATTATGTACCCAACAATTTGGTACGGATTTCAATTTCCTTTCAATGTGTAGGATCTTCAAATATTTCCCAGTCTAGGGTTTAACAAGGTGGGTTTTTTTAATGTTATTCTTATGGTTTCTTTCCTTGATGCCAAGATACATTTTAAATATTTTTTCTCTTGATAAAAGATGCCAAACAAGACCCCAAAAAGCAAATCTTAAAGAAATGAAAATAAACTAAGAAAATGTTCAAGTTTCTAATATTAGCATATTTTAAATAGCGTTTGAAATAGAGGTATCCAGGTGGCTGGGTCTTGGTCGTGATTCATAAGCTTTTCATAAACAGCAGGGAAATAATAGCTGCTCTGCTATAGCATATATTTTTAGCTTTAAAAAAAAACTGTACCGTGTCAGTTAATAGTAATTATCTGAGCCAAAAATAACTGTCACTTTTTCATTTTTAATTGCTGCATCTGTTTCTCCATTTACTCTTAGCTTGATAACACAATGGGACACTGACAAATCAGATACAACACTCATTACTTTGGAGCTCATAAAGAAACAGCCAGTGGACTACCATAAATGCAATATAAATCTACAGATGGTTTAGGAATGGTGAACAATGCTATTTCATCTGTCCGGAATATTCTGACACTTCCCTCTTAAAGATATGTCTATAGCATTTCTAGTTAAAAGCAACCACATGCTGTGACTTACGTAAATATGCATTTGCCAGATTCCTGATTATTATAGCGCTGACAGCCTTTAACTCCCTCTAAGACATAGCCCTCCAGCGCGGAGAACCATCTATACTAAATATACATTGTGTGCATGTGTGTGTACTTCACATGATACTTCCCACCAAAAGTATCCAAGTGCCTCACAAACATTAATGACTTTTTCCTCAAATACCCCTATTACTCCTATTTTACCGATGGGTAACTGAGGGTTGGTCTTCACTACATGGAGATCGATGTTGCTGCAGCAGGTGTCAATTTAGCAGGTTTACTGAAGACCCGCTTAATCGACCGCAGAGCATTCTCCAGTCGACCCGGTACTCCAGCTCCCTGAGAAGATTCAGTGAAGTCAATGGGAGAGTGTCTCCCATCAACACAGTGCAGTGAAGACACATAGCTGGAGTTATTCATGTAGCTGGAGTAGCGTAACTTAAGTTGACTTACCGTGGTAGTGAAGACAAGCCCTGAGACATAGAAATGAAGTGATTTTTCTCAAGGCCGCACAGGAAGTCTGTACTAGAGCTAGAAAGTGAGCCCAAAGTCTTCTGAGGCTCATTCCAGTATCTTAACCACAAGATGATAGACATGGTCTGTGTGTGTTATAGATCTATTTTAAGACAAGTTTACTACTATGTGTGTATACCAAGGAACAGAGAGGTTTTTTAACAAAAAAGAAATTTTCCATTTTTTCTTAAATCTCCCTTATCCTCAGCTTTCTCCTCCCCCCAGATTCAAAGTTTTTACATTTGAAATATAAAATCTTGAATTTTCAAAGATTTCAACTAATCCTATGGGTTGAAAAAAGAATTTTGTTGTTGACTTTTTTCTGATCTTTTTCAATTATGAAATCTCAAATACTGAAAAAACTTATACCACCTTTACCATGAAACATTACAGTTTTACAAATAACCTTATATATTTAAGGAATGGTAGATAAATGTGCCTCTTCCCTTCTCATCTCTGTGGTAATAGGCATTGTACTAGTTTAATTTATTCAGAGGCCTGCAAGCTTTCTTTATTCCGTGACGGTGAATCTGTGGTTTGTGTCGAGAAGGTGGCTTCTCTGACTTACACCAGGAAGGTTTAAGAGAGTTCTTAGGGGGAAGGGACAATCATTTGTTCTGTGTTTGTACAGTGCCTAGCACAATGGAGTCTTGGTCCATGGTTAGGTGTCCTACATGCTATGGCAATACAGATAATACAAAATAGTAAATTCATAGTCCAAAAAGAAGGACGAATGGGTAGACTGGATGTTCTGCCTCAGAGTGGAATGATGGCTGCAGAAGAGTGTTATTTCTTGAGTGCATATGAAGAATAAGTTGTGGTCTTCTGATCATACTGAGTGGGTAAGAGAAGATAAAGGCTTTAATCTGTACATGAACAGGTAGAGGCAAGATGTTAATGTTACCAGCTAATACAAGGTGGGTAGCCACAAAGCTAGTGTGCCAATATTTTAAGAGGGCAAACAGGATGTCCTGAGTAATTATAGGTGTGTTAGCCTGACTTTGATCCCAGGCAAAATAATGGAACAACTGACATGAGATTTGATTAATAAAGACTTAATGGAGGGTAAATATAATTAATGCCAATAACATGGGTTTATGGAAAATAGATTAGATGAGGTCTTCAGACTCCTGAATTCTTTCATAATGCAGATATTGCAGCTCTCATTTTTAAAAAAAGACCTAGTGATGTAGTCCAGAGAGGAATGTATCATAACGTAAGGTTAAAGAAGTCTAAGTTTCCAGTTGAATGGTTATTTTTCCCAGTAATGTAAAAGAGTATTTTGACAGGGAAACTTTCCAATATTCTTGTTAGCTGCCCTTAGTACAATTTTATTGTATTGCCAGGTGCTGGTCCCTCTTGGATTTCATTTTAAATGAGAACATGTCCAGAATATTTTATGATAGAGTTGTTTTGGCAATTAAGTCAGCCACCCTAAATGTTTCACTAATTTTGTTTACCAAGGCATGTACTGCAACTTCAGCTTTCTAGCTTAATATCTTCAAGCACCATCATTGTCCTGATCTGCTCAATTACCTCTTCTAAGTATTTTCTCTTTCTCTTCAAATGCTGTGCAGCCCACACATTTTTCTGTACGTTAGATATAGAAGATCAAAATGTTTATTTTCCCCATCTTAAGATAATTAAATCTGTGGGGAATGCTGGAAGCTCTTATTTGAGATGTAGTAGTGCAGGATCAATGAAGGAAAAAAAACATCCAAGCACAACACTGAGAGAACTAAGAGAAAGTTGAACTGAGAAGCACTCAAATAATTGGCTCCCAGTGGCAACAAAAGAAAACCCTCTTGCTGGAAATTTAGAGGTAAAAGCTTTGAGTGGTTTTGTGTCTTCATTTAATCTTCTCATAGGTCCGTTTGCACTGAAGCCAGCTGAATTATATAGCTGTATTCACCGCACAGGTATATCTTTTGGCAAGTGCTGAACTGTAAATAAGTTGATGGTGTAACTGAATGGGCTTCTGTAAGATGGTAACATAAAGAGAGAGAGAGAGAAAAAAACATTCACTAACAAGCAAGACTCAGTCTGACCCACCTACATGCTTATAAACATTCGCCATAAATTCTTGGTTTGGGTTCCACCAATTTGAAACTTAAAGCTATGTTTTCCATTCATCAAATAAAATGGTCTGGTGGAAACTACTTCAGATAAAAACATCACTTGAAATGCTGATGAGGTGCATTTCTGGCATTCTGAGAGCATTTCAATCAGCAACGAAAACATACCCCGCTTGAATATATTATAGCACCAGATACAGAGCTCCTGTATCATATGTTATAACAAGAAAACAACTAATGTTTTGGATTACGTTTGAGGCTTAAATAACAGTGTTAGAGGCAAGGAGATAAACAAAAGTATATTTGATATAAAATTAAGGGTTTGTTTAGTTTCAAGAGTCTTTTGTTCAGACACTAGGTGCAGTAGGTTTGATGTGGATTATGAATATGAACCCATGACTTAATTAAATGGGCTGTTTGAGAGCTTATGTTTAAGGCTATGTTTTAGTCACGGGTATTTTTAGTAAAAGTCATGGACAGGTCACAGGCAGTAAACAAAACTTCATGGCCTGCGACCTGTCAATGACTTGTATTATATATCCCTGACTAAATCTTGGGGGAGGGAGTGGCTTGGGGGAACCGTGGGTGCTCATAGGGGAAGCAGCCTGAGACCCCCGCTCGTGTTGAAGGAGGGTTGGCGGGGCTGGCAGGCTCCCAACCTGGCTTCACATGCTGCCTCTGCCCTGAGTGCCAGCTTCGCACCTCCCATTGGCCAGGAACCACAGCCAAGGGGAGCTGGTGGTGGGGGGCGGTGCCTGCGGGTGGAGGCAGCATGCAGAGCCATTTGCTAGGAGCTGAGGGAGGGAGATGTCACCACTTCCAGGAGCCCCCCAAGTTAAGCGCCACCCAGAGCTCCCTGCCACACCAAAACTCCTGCTGCTGGGGAAGGAGGGCACGGTGGCCCAAGACTGCCCCAGCAGCAGGCAGCCCCGGCCAGCTGCACCAGCCGCTGCAGAAGTCACAGAGATCCTGGAAAATCACGGCATCTGTGACTACCATGACCTCTGTGACAAACTTGCAGCCTTACTTATGATGCTACCTATCTTGCATTTCTGCATGTTCCTTTCCAGCCTGCCACCCCATTCCACAATCCACCTGAGCTAAAGCCCAAATCAAACTTTTGCAAACGCAGATAATTGATGGGCTCATACACATACAAACTTCATCTAAACTTTTCCTTTCTATATTAGACCAGATGCTCATGCATTCCCCCTTCCCTCCCAACACACACCACTCTAACATACCTGTAGTTGGAAATATATTAGGTTGTGGTCCTGGGTAGACACTATCTCTAATGCTATTCCTGTTCCAGGCAATATTCAAGCACTGGAGTTGTGACGTTGCACCCCATAATGCTTTATGGAAGTATGCTTATGAACATATATATGACATAACTGGAATATGTTTTATGCTACATATGCCATGTAATATCTCTGTAAAGGTTATGATCTACTGAATATATTCATCCTATTCGTATGCATGTATCATTTTTGTATTCAAAGTTATGAATATTGGCCTTGTATTGGTTTGATTTTAAGGAGCCTTAGTAAGGCATTTGGTCAGCTTCTTAAGAAAGGAATTTGCAAGTTAAGTGCCCAATCAAGAAACACTTAATGGACAATGGGACCTTGGAAGACTCGAATCCACATAAGAAGTCTACCAGGGGATTTTCAAGGTAGCATGTGAGCAACGGCTGCCACCTGTAAAGTTCTGAGTCATGTATGGACATGCGACTTGCCCATGTGACTCCAAAAGTCCATCTTGCAATTGGATTCTTCATAGGAGAAAGGAAGAGGTCTCCATCCACACGAGAAAGTCTATTTAAGCCCCTGGGAGACCCCTCCATTTTGTCTTCAGCTGGCTCAAGAGAGAGCCTCTCCATCCCAAAGGCTACCTGAACTGGAAACTGGAACAAAGGACAGTAACCACAGGGGTGTGAGTGACTGCTGAACCCAGACTACAAGGAGGCTAGTCTGTAAAAGAAGCTTACTGAAATATCTCTGAGGGTGAGACTGCATCTGTAATCACTTTCTTACTGTATTTGGTTTAGACTCGTGTGGGTTTTTTTTTATTTTTATTGGTAATTCACTTTGTTCCATCTGTTATTACTTGGAACCACTTAAATCCTACTTCTTTTATTTAATAAAATCACTTTTTACTTATTAATTAACCCAGAGTAAGTATTAATATTGGGAGGCATGGGTCAGACCTGGGTCTGTGTTTGCAGCAGGCTAGCATTTCTGGCTCAAACCAGGCAGGGCACTGAAACCAAGGGGTTTTCTGTGATCCAACCCGTCACAGGAGTCCCTTTGGAAAGTTCCTGGAAGCAGCAGTCACTGGAGCCCTAGATCTGCGTAAGCTACCTTTAAGCTTAGAGAAAGGCAAAACATTTCTACCCTTGTGGCCACAACTGAAACAACTCCCAAGATAACCTTTTCATTTCCTTTTAAGTCTTCTTAGGGTATGTCTACACTACCCGCCGGATCGGCAGGTAGCGATTGATCTATCGGGGATCGATTTGTCGCGTGTAGTGTAGACGCAATAAATCGATCCCCGATCACTCTCCTGTCGACTGCTGAACTCCAGCAGTGTGAGAGGTGGAAGCAAAGTCGACGGGGGAGCTGCGGCCATCGATCCAGCACCGCAAGGATGTGAAGTAAGTAATTTTAATTCGATACATCGACTTTAGCTACGCTATTCTCATAGCTGAAGTTGTGTATCTTAGATCAATCCCCCCACCCCCAGTGTAGACCAGGCCTCACAAGTGGTCCCAGCTTTTTTAGCCCTCCACCAGTAAACACTGAAGCCTGGCTAGCCTAATCCAAGAAATTTAGAGCTGGGAGAAGCTTTCCAGGTTTTTATTTCCATAAGACAAGTAGATCCTGTTTAGCCTGGAGGAGAGACTTTGATTCTCTTCCCAAGCCCCTTCTATTCTCTTTGAGTCCAGCAAGAGTCAACCTTGTGGGGCTCAGTATAATGACTCCTGGACCTAGGAACCATTAGCCATGTCTATCTGGCATTACCGAATATTCAGAACTGCTCCAGGAGTAAAATTGTGGCCCTGTTAAAGTCAATGGGAGGTTTGCGATTGGCTTCAGTGGGGTCAGGATTTCTCCCTAGGTTTCTTGCCTAAAAAAGTTTCTACATATCGGCTCTGTCAGGCCACAACTCTTCTTATAAGGTGTCCTAAACTTATTAATTCTCATGAGTTCACAAGTGTTAGGGGGCTTATTCCTTCACCCTCTCACTTCCCTGGTCCTTCTCGCATGAACAGAGCAACAATACCCCAAGTCTGAAAGTGCAAACAATTCAATGTTTATCGTGGTGAACTTCCAGCAAGCATGATTCCAGTTTCTTTCCTTAGTGTCTCCCTTCCCAGTTCTGACACCACAGAGCTTTGCCTGTGTCTCTGTTCCCATTCCCTGTTCCCATTCCCCCCACCCTTAGCGAAACATGATTCCAATTCCCCCACCCCCATTCCCTATTCTCATTTCCCCCTTTCTTCCTGATTGACTGCAGACTATGTAGTAAAACTTGAGTTCTGCTTAGCTATATCTTAACCAAGCATTTTACTGAAATTTAACTAACCAATCCTAACACATTGTAACATTATTATTTAACCAATTATATCCCACCATCTTAATTGCTTTACACCCAACAAAATTAATTATACAGCAGACAGAAACAATCACAAAACTAGGCAGAGATTATACAGACTAACAATAGGGAAGTGGACACTACAGTAATAGAACAATACAGGAATGAGGATTTCACATCCCAGCTATTGATAAGTGAGTTCTTGCCAGACAAGATGCTATCAGACTAAGTTTCCTTTTACATCTTCTAGGCTCTTCCCTTTCTCTGGAGGTGATAGATCGGATCACCTTTCTAACAGCCCCAGATTGCCTTATTTCAATGTGACTAATTTGGAATGTGAGGATGTGACCATTCACTTCCCAGCTCATGGCTGCCTCTACTGCTTAGCCAAAGGCTTAGCCTAAGAACAGGGCCTCAGACTGTCACAGTAAGAGAAGGTCCTTACACCGGCAGACTATGATTTTGATTCTTTCTTTTATGCCTCTATAACTAGCTAAGTGATAAGAATACACCTAAATTCTTAAGTATAGGCCTTTGCAGACAGGCCTGAATATCTATATCCTAACAACAAGCCTACAGTTAGATTCCTGCAGAACCACCAAATTAGGATTAGGAAGCAAGGTTTCCTATACTGGAAAGAACAAGGGTCTGAAAGCTTCAACATCAAAGGTATATTAGAACCATTGAAGGAAGTGGGAAAAGAATAGCTCCTTCCAATCACAGAGCACATTCAGCAATATCAGTCTCCATCTCCTGGGCAGAAAGAAACAAAGTAATATGAGGAGTTTGCAGAATGGCCATGTGCCAATCTCTACATTCCTTCACCAGATACTATGGAGTAGATGTGGTTTCTTCTTCAAATGCTAGGTTTGGTTGATGAGTATTAAAGGTGCTGTTCTTCCCTAACCTTTCTTTGTTTCCTTCTGTTGTGCCGGCTGCTTACTACATCCTGTCAGACAGTCCTAGATTAGAGGATTCTCTGTGTATGAAAACAGACAGTTTGAACTGTAAATATGTCTCCTAGCAGAAGAATCTTCTAGTCTACCTTTATTTCTACCCTTGTAAATAGTGGTATATTTTATAGCTTTTTAGGGGGGACAAAGTTTGGCAGTTGATCATATGTGTCCCTATAAAGGCAGAATCTTAGAAAGAAAAATAAATAAACTTAAAGGAAGGCAGGAGAATATTTGATATATGACTGTCAAGAAAAATCTCTTTGAACTTTGCCTGCCTGGTGCAAAGGTTGAGGATCTTTTGAGACATCTAGATAGACTCATGTGTAGTGCTGAGGAGGAGCCAGAGGAAGTGGTACATGTAGGTACCAATGACATAAGGAAGGATAAGAAAGAGGTCCTGGAGGCCAAATTTAGGTTGCTAGGTAAGAGATTGAAGTCCAGGCCCTCCATGGTAGCATTCTCTGAAATGTTTCCAGTCCCATGGACAGGGCCAAATAGACAGGCAGACCTGCAGGGTCTCAATGTGTGGATGAAATGATGGTGTAGGGAGGAAGGGTTTAGATTTATTAGGAACTGGGAAAACTTTTGGGAAAGGAGGACGCTATACAGGAAGGATGGTCTCCAACTAAACCAAAATGGAACCAGATTGCTGGCATTTAAAACTGAAAAGGTGGTAGAGCAGTTTTTACACGAAGGCCTGGGGAAAGCCGATAGGTGCGGGGCAGCTATAAAATTGGGTGACTGGGCAACAAAATGGCAGATGAAATTCAATATTGATAAATGCAAAGTAATGCACATTGGAAAACATAATCCCAACTATACATATAAAATGATGAGGTCTAAATTAAGTGTTACCACTCAAGAAAGAGATCTCAGAAAATATAATATTGCGTCTATATAAATCCACGGTACACCCACATCTTGAATACTGCATGTGGATATGATTGTCCCATCTCAAAAAAGATATATTGGAATTGGAAAAGGTTCAGAAAAGGGCAACAAAACTTATTAGGAGTATGGAATTGCTTCCATATGAGGAGTGATTAATAAGACTGGGACTTTTCAGCTTGGAAAAGAGACAACTAAGGGGGGATATGATAGAGGTCTATAAAATCATGACTGGTGTGGAGAAAGTAAATAAAGAAGTGTTATTTACTGCTTCTCATAACACAAGAACTAGGGGTCACCCAATGAAATTAATAGGCAGTAGGCTTAAAACAAACAAATGGAAGAATTTTTCACACAATGTATAGTCAATGTGTGGAACTCCTTGCTCTACACCCACCAGCAGCCAAGCTTACCCCACACCCCTCATCTCCCGCTCTGAGCACACCATGTCCCCACTCCTCAGCCTACCTCCCAGCACTTCCTGCCCGGCCACCGCCAAACAGCATAGCAAGCTCTGGGAGGGAGGGAGAGAAGCAGAAACACGGCGCACTCAGGGGAAGAGGTGGGGCTGGGGCAGGGATTTGGGGAAGCAGTCAGAATGGGGCAGGGAGGGGGAGGAGTTACAGCGGGGACTTTAGGGAAGGGGTTGGAATGAGGGCCGGGCAGGGGCGGGGCCACATGGAAGGAGTGGAGTCGGCGTGGGGCCAGGGCAGAGTCAGGGGGTTGGAGCAGATGTCAGCGCCTGTGACCAGAGGAGCTACCAAACAGGAGTTTTGAGAGGAAGTTTAGAGAGGGAGTGAGAGAGTCAGATACACCTAACATTTTCTAAACTTAGGCCAATAAACTCCCTGTCCCCAAAAGCAAACAACAACAAAACTGCAGGTGTAAAAAGAATGCAGGCAGAAATCCAGCAGCTATCCAGTTTATTGAACTGAAGGCAATATGTATGATTACCTGCCTTGTGGGCAAGTGGTATATGTGTGCATTCAGTGCACGGAGCTCCTGGCCTTTGGAGACTGTGTATGGGCTCTTGAGACCTGAGTGGCTGAACTGGAGGAGCTAAAGGAGAGAGAAAGGAATGTAGATGAGACTTTCTGGGACACAGAGTGATCCCATCCCTAGTCTGAGGGCCTCTGTGCTGTTGAGGAGGATGAAAGTCTCGGGGAAGGAGACCATCATACTGGAGTGGAGGGAAATGATCCCACAGTTGGGACCCTCCTTCCAGATGATCTCAGTGCGAGAGGTTTCCATGATGATACCTTTCCAGAGGAGGAAATTCCAGTTACTAGGAAGAGACGGGTAATAGTAATGAGGGATTTAATCATTAGATATACAGATAGTTGGGTTTGAGATAACCAGGAGAACTGCATGGTGAATTGCCTGCTAGGTGCGAAGGTTGCAGATCTCTACAAACATCTAGACAGATTTATGTGCAATGCTGGAGAGGAGCTGGTGGTCCTGCTACACGTAGGTACCAATGACATAGGAAAAGGTAGGAGAGAGGTCCAGGAGGCCACATTTAAGCTGCTAGGAAAGAGATTAAAGTCTAGGTCCTGCATGGTAGCATTCTCTGAAATGCCTCCAGTTCCACACGGAGTCAGACAGACAGGCAGAACTGCAGGGTCTCAACATATGGATGAAATGGTGGTGTAGGGAGGAGAATTTGATGTTTATTAGGAACTGGGGAACGTTTTGGGAAAGGAGGAGCCTAATAAGGAAGGATGGGCTCCACCTCAACCAAAACAGAACCAGACTGCTGGCATGTCAAATTGAAAAGTTCATAGAGGAGTTTTTAAACTGAAGCCTGGGAGAAAGCCAACAGATGCAGAGAAGCACACAGTTTGGACAGAGACATCCCACAGGGAAGGATCTATTAATGGGGATTCTCTATAGCCTCATAAAAAGGAGAGTGTTGAAGCTGATAAAGCACAGGTAGGAACTGACAAGACAGAGTCAAATGAAAAGTCCCATTCAGTTACATCACATGAAGGCAGACAACTAAAAAGTGACAAATTTTATAACTGCTTATGTTCAAATGCTAGAAATCTATATACTAAGATGGGTGAACTTGAGTGCCTGATATTAAATGAGAATATTGATACAATAAGCATCACAGAAATATGGTGAATGATGACAATAATGGGACACTATAATGCCAAGGTACAAAATACATAGGAATGACAGAAAAGCTTGTGCTGGTGGGGGACTGGCATTATATGTAAAAAAAAAGGCATAGAGTCAAATTTAGTAAAAAAAAATCTTAAAATGAATCAAACAGTATCATAAGATTGCTATGGATAGAAATACTGTTATTATTCAAGCATGGAATAACAGTAGGAATATACTATCAACCTCCTGGTGATGATGATGATTGTGAGATGCTTAGGAGATTACAGAGGGTATATAAATAGAAAACTCAATAATAACAGTTGTGCCTATATTGACTGGATGCATGTCACTTCAGGAGAGCTTAAAGTTTCTAAACACCATTAATGACTGCTTCTTGGAGCAGCTAAGTCCTGGAACCCACAAGGGAAGATGCAATTCTTGATTTAGTCCTAAGTGGTGCACAGGATCTGGCCTAAGAGATGACTATAACTGAACAGCTCAGTAATAGTGACCATACTATATTTAAATTTAACATATGGGGGAGCCGACTGCCATAGCATTTAACTTCAGAAAGGAGAAAGACACAAAAATGAGGAAGCTAGTTAAACAGAAATTAAAAGGAACAGTCACAAGAGTGAAATACCTGCAAGCTGCATGGAAAATGTCTAAAACCACCATAATAGAGGCTCAAATGAAGAGGCTCTTCACTTCAGAGGATGTGATGGAGATTCTCACACCTAAGTCATTCTTTTTAGGTGATAAATCTGAGGAACTGTCCCAGATTGAGGTGGCAATAGAGGAGGTTTTGGAACAAATTGATAATTAAACAGTAGTAAGTCACCAGGACCAGGTGCTATTCAGCCAAGGATTCTGAAAGAACTCAAACATTAAATTGCAGAACTGTGATATGTAACCTATCACTTAAATCAGCTTCTGTACCAGATGACTGGAGGATAGCTAACATGATATCAATTTTTAAAAAAGGCTCCAGAGGCGATCCTGGCAGTTACAGGCCAGTAAGCCTAACTTCAGTACCAGGCAAATTGGTTCAAAATATAGTAAAAAATAGAATTATCAGACACATAGATGAACATGATTTGTTGGAGAAGAGTCAACACAGCTTTTGTAAGGGAAAATCATGCCTTACCAATCTACTAGAATTCTCTGAGGTGTCAACAAACATGTGGACAAAGGTGATCCATTGGATATAGTGTGCTTTGATTAAGAGCCTTAGATGAGGGATCTGACAGTCTAACTAAGCAATCATGGGATAAAAGGGAAGATCCTCTCATGGATTGGTTACTGGTTAAAAGATAGGAAACAAAGGGCAGGAATAAATAGTCAGTTTTCAGAATGGAGACAGGTAAATAGTGGTGTACCACGGGATCCATACTGGGGCAAGTATTGTTCAACATATTTATAAGTGAGAGGCTAAACAATGAGATGGCAAAATTTGCAGCTGATACAAAATTACTCAAGATAATTAAGTCCAAAGCAGACTGCAAAGAGTTTACTATGCGATCTCATAAAATTAGGTGACTGGGCAATAAAATGACAGATGAAATTCAATATTGATAAGTGCAAAGTAATGCACACTGGAAAACATAATCCCAGCTATATATACAAAATAGGTCTGTCAAGCGATTAAAAAAATTAATCTCAGTTAATTATGCAATTAAAATTGTTAATCATATTAATCACACTGTTAATAATAGAACAGCATTTATTTAAATATTTGTGGATGTTTTCTACATTTTCACATATATTGATTCCAATTACAACACAGAATATGAAGTGCACGGTGCTCACTTTATATTTATTTTTTATTATAAGTATATGCACTGTAAAAAAATAAAAAATAATATTTTTCAGTTCACCTAATACCAGTACTGTAATGCAATCTCTTTATCATGAAAGTTGACTTTACAAATGTAGAATTATGTACAAAAAAACTGCATTAAAAAATAAAACAATGTACAATTTTATAGCCTGCAAGTCCTCTCAGTCCTATTTCTTGTTCAGCCAATCGCTCAGACGAACAAGTTTGTTTATATTTACAGAAGCTAATGCTCCCTGCTTCTTGTTTACAATGTCCCCTGAAAATGAGAACA